>NC_068418.1:947857-989273 GCF_023724105.1 Carassius gibelio
TATACTACAATCACTTTCTGCTGCTAAGTGAAGCAATGTTCATTCTTCTTTTGGATTCCATAACCTTTGCACAAATAGATCACGCTGAGAAACTTCTGTGGAAGTTTTGTTCTCAGATGAATGAGCTTTATGGTGACAGATACCTGACAGCCAATGTTCACTTATTAGTTCATTTAGCAGACAGTGTTAGAGCTCTTGGACCTTTGTGGACCCATTCTTGCTTTCACTTTGAGGACAAAAATGGACATTTGCTTCGTCTCATTCATGGAACTCAAAATATTCCTCTACTAATGGTAAATGCAGTGAAACTTATTCAGTGTCTCCCAAATATTGCTCAAACCACCAAAATTGGTAATACCACTGCTGATTTCATTGCCAAGATGACAAATGACACAAGTCATTTTTGTTTTTCAAACACAGGTGCCTTTAGAGTGAAAGAAATGGGTGTTCCCTTCAATCTTTTGCTGGATTGCGCAGACATGTCTACATTAGAAATGTTTTTAGGACATAGCTTACATAGTAATGTTGTAAAGGCATTTAGCAGAGTTCAGATAGGCCGAACTGTCTATTCCTCAAAGCAGTATGTCAGAGCCAAAAGAAGAAACAATTGCACTGTGACATTTCATGATGGAAATGAAGTATGTTATGGTCAAATTGACTTCTTTTTCTTTTATAAAGATGGAGACAATTTTTCAAATGAGAGACATCTTGCTTTTGTGAATGAATTGTCATGCACAGGACTAGATCTCCAGCAGGACATTGTAACAGGAGCAACTTGTTTTCACATTGTAAGCTTACTTGAGAATCCTATAAAAAGAAAAGTTCTAGTTCTTGAAAATATTTTAAGCAAACTAATGTTTTTAAATTTGTCTTCAATGCCAGGCATTGCATATGCATCACATTTCCCAAACACATTGGAAAGGGATTGATTGATTGAATGAATGCATAACCACAACAAAAATTTGTTGTAATTGTAGATGAATAATGGTATGGTATATAATTGTATAAAATTTCTTTATGGTTGCTACATAACATTTTTCTTTGTTTAATATATCTGTAGTAAAATCAATGGGTTTTATTATCATGTATGTATGTCATTTGATTGTGAGTTTAAAATAAAATTGAAAAATGAACTCTCTAGCTAAGAATAATAGCCACCTTTACGGAAAGAAAATATATTTCCTAATATATGAAGGATAAATATATTTAAATTAAATAATTGTAAATTAAAAATACAGAATAATATAGAGGACCAGGCCTGGATTTTACGTTGTGTTTTGTTTATCTTTTATTATGTGTGCGCGTGGCAGTCCTCCATGAGGGGTTTACCGCATTACTTTCAGTTTGTTTATTTATTTGGATTAAAGTCTTTAAATCTTCGCCGGTTCCTGCCTTCTTCTTCCCAACTCTACGAACTGTTGCATACATGTTTTATATTTTCGAACATATATAGTTTAAAATAGCACACCTGCTTATACTAAAGCACTTAGGGAATCACTGTAAGAAGTGCCCAGCCATTATTTTTTAAACATATCATATCTTACAAGTGTTTGTCCAATCGTTATTCTATATACAGGCTCTACTGTTCAGCACCACAGTAACTCCATGAATATACACACACCACAAACCCTTCTAAAATTCAAAGTAATACAACAATAAATACTAGCAGATCTCCCCCTATATTCATATTCATGCAAATCATGCAAGGAACCAGAAATCTGCTTTGACTCATTCCATGAATAAGTATATATATACGTATGTGTATAAATTAATTCACATTTATGTGGAAACCTCTATATGCAATTTAACCAATAAAAGATCAAATCTGAGATTTATTTTAGTCTTTGATTCTAAATATATTTATATGTTCAATACATACTATATTGTCAATGCATATATTGATGTATAGTGAAAATATTAGCACCGGTTATAATATTTGGTAATGTATTATGTAATATGTCACATTATATATTTGTCAATATATTCCCATATATTATTGTTTCGTAAGGGCTGAGCACGGTGCAAGATGTTACCAAGATCTCTTATGAAGCTTTAGAGGAGATAAATGTGAGAGTGTCTCTATCTAAGGAGAATAATCTGAGCACAGTGAGTGATGTTGCTGAGATCTCTTATGAAGATTTAGAGGAGATAAATGTGAGAGTGTGAGTGTCTCTGGTTAAGGAGAATAATCTGAGCACAGTGAGTGATGCAGCTGAGATCTCTTATGAAGATTTAGAGGAGATAAATGTGAGAGTGTGACTGTCTCTATCTAAGGAGAATAATCTGAGCACAGTGAGTGATGTAGCTGAGATCTCTTATGAAGATTTAGAGGAGATAAATGTGAGAGTGTAAGTGTCTCTATCTAAGGAGAATAATCTGAGCACAGTGAGTGATGTTGCTGAGATCTCTTATGAAGCTTTAGAGGAGATAAATGTGAGAGTGTCTCTATCTAAGGAGAATAATCTGAGCACAGTGAGTGATGCAGCTGAGATCTCTTATGAAGATTTAGAGGAGATAAATGTGAGAGTGTGACTGTCTCTATCTAAGGAGAATAATCTGAGCACAGTGAGTGATGTAGCTGAGATCTCTTATGAAGATTTAGAGGAGATAAATGTGAGAGTGTAAGTGTCTCTATCTAAGGAGAATAATCTGAGCACAGTGAGTGATGCAGCTGAGATCTCTTATGAAGATTTAGAGGAGATAAATGTGAGAGTGTGAGTGTCTCTATCTAAGGAGAATAATCTGAGCACAGTGAGTGATGTAGCTGAGATCTCTTATGAAGATTTAGAGGAGATAAATGTGAGAGTGTCTCTGGTTAAGGAGAATAATCTGAGCACAGTGAGTGATGTAGCTGAGATATCTTATGAAGCTTTAGAGGAGATAAATGTGAGAGTGTAAGTGTCTCTATCTAAGGAGAATAATCTGAGCACAGTGAGTGATGCAGCTGAGATCTCTTATGAAGATTTAGAGGAGATAAATGTGAGATTGTGAGTGTCTCTGGTTAAGGAGAATAATCTGAGCACAGTGAGTGATGCAGCTGAGATCTCTTATGAAGATTTAGAGGAGATAAATGTGAGAGTGTAAGTGTCTCTATCTAAGGAGAATAATCTGAGCACAGTGAGTGATGTAGCCGAGATCTCTTATGAAGATTTAGAGGAGATAAATGTGAGATTGTGAGTGTCTCTGGTTAAGGAGAATAATCTGAGCACAGTGAGTGATGTAGCTGAGATCTCTTATGAAGATTTAGAGGAGATAAATGTGAGAGTGTAAGTGTCTCTATCTAAGGAGAATAATCTGAGCACAGTGAGTGATGTAGCTGAGATCTCTTATGAAGACTTAGAGGAGATAAATGTGAGAATGTAAGTGTCTCTGGTTAAGGAGAATAATCTGAGCACAGTGAGTGATGTAGCTGAGATCTCTTATGAAGATTTAGAGGAGATAAATGTGAGAATGTGACTGTCTCTATCTAAGGAGAATAATCTGAGCACAGTGAGTGATGCAGCTGAGATCTCTTATGAAGATTTAGATGAGATAAATGTGAGAGTGTAAGTGTCTCTATCTAAGGAGAATAATCTGAGCACAGTGAGTGATGTAGCTGAGATCTCTTATGAAGATTTAGATGAGATAAATGTGAGAGTGTAAGTGTCTCTATCTAAGGAGAATAATCTGAGCACAGTGAGTGATGTTGCTGAGATCTCTTATGAAGATTTAGAGGAGATAAATGTGAGAGTGTAAGTGTCTCTATCTAAGGAGAATAATCTGAGCACAGTGAGTGATGCAGCTGAGATCTCTTATGAAGATTTAGATGAGATAAATGTGAGAGTGTAAGTGTCTCTATCTAAGGAGAATAATCTGAGCACAGTGAGTGATGTAGCCGAGATCTCTTATGAAGATTTAGAGGAGATAAATGTGAGATTGTGAGTGTCTCTGGTTAAGGAGAATAATCTGAGCACAGTGAGTGATGTAGCTGAGATCTCTTATGAAGATTTAGATGAGATAAATGTGAGAGTGTAAGTGTCTCTATCTAAGGAGAATAATCTGAGCACAGTGAGTGATGTAGCTGAGATCTCTTATGAAGATTTAGAGGAGATAAATGTGTGAGTGTAAGTGTCTCTGGTTAAGGAGAATAATCTGAGCACAGTGAGTGATGCAGCTGAGATCTCTTATGAAGATTTAGAGGAGATAAATGTGAGAGTGTGAGTGTCTCTATCTAAGGAGAATAATCTGAGCACAGTGAGTGATGTAGCTGAGATCTCTTATGAAGATTTAGAGGAGATAAATGTGAGAGTGTAAGTGTCTCTATCTAAGGAGAATAATCTGAGCACAGTGAGTGATGTAGCTGAGATCTCTTATGAAGATTTAGAGGAGATAAATGTGAGAGTGTAAGTGTCTCTGGTTAAGGAGAATAATCTGAGCACAGTGAGTGATGCAGCTGAGATCTCTTATGAAGATTTAGAGGAGATAAATGTGAGAATGTGACTGTCTCTATCTAAGGAGAATAATCTGAGCACAGTGAGTGATGTAGCTGAGATCTCTTATGAAGATTTAGAGGAGATAAATGTGAGAGTGTAAGTGTCTCTATCTAAGGAGAATAATCTGAGCACAGTGAGTGATGCAGCTGAGATCTCTTATGAAGCTTTAGAGGAGATAAATGTGAGAATGTGACTGTCTCTATCTAAGGAGAATAATCTGAGCACAGTGAGTGATGTTGCCGAGATCTCTTATGAAGATTTAGAGGAGATAAATGTGAGAATGTGACTGTCTCTATCTAAGGAGAATAATCTGAGCACAGTGAGTGATGTTGCTGAGATCTCTTATGAAGCTTTAGAGGAGATAAATGTGAGAGTGTAAGTGTCTCTTGTTAAGGAGAATAATCTGAGCACAGTGAGTGATGTTGCTGAGATCTCTTATGAAGATTTAGAGGAGATAAATGTGAGAATGTGACTGTCTCTATCTAAGGAGAATAATCTGAGCACAGTGAGTGATGTTGCCGAGATCTCTTATGAAGCTTTAGAGGAGACAAACATGAAAGAATGTCATTTTTTGTCTCAGGAGAAACATGTGAGAAGCAGGAGACTTAGCTTTATGTCTCAGTTTGATGTTCACTTGATCTCATTTCTGTCTAGGAGAAAGATGTGAGTTGAGAAGAAGATCTCATGTTTGATTTTCCTTTCCTCTGGGTAATGTTGAAATACTGCTTCTGTTCAAATGAAGTGAAATCTAGCCCAAATCTGCTCAAAAGCTTTTCTCTCTATTATAGAAAGCTGTTTCATTCAATATTCAATGCAAATCTTGCCAAACTGCAGGATGCTTATGCCTTATGAAACACAATGTTTTTGCAATGCTGTAAGACTGTTTTTAATGTGTTAGAAGCTATATGCACAAAAACAGGTTTCTGAGAGCAGTAATGTTGAAATACTGCTTCTGTTCAAATGAAGTGAAATCTAGCTGAAATCTGCTGAAAAGCTTTTCTCTCTATTAGAGAAAGCTGTTTCATTCAATATTCAGTGCAAATCTTGCCAAACTGAAGGATGCTTATGCCATATGAAATACAATGTTTTTGCAATGCTGTAAGACTGTTTTTAATGTGTTAGAAGTTATATGCACAAAAACAGGTTTCTGAGAGCAGTAATGTTGAAATACTGCATCTGTTCAAATGAAGTGAAATCTAGCCCAAATCTGCTCAAAAGCTTTTCTCTCTATTAGAGAAAGCTGTTTGATTCAATATTCAGTGCAAATCTTGCCAAACTGAAGGATGCTTATGCCTTATGAAATACAATGTTTTTGCAATGCTGTAAGACTGTTTTTAATGTGTTAGAAGTTATATGCACAAAAACAGGTTTCTGAGAGCAGTAATGTTGAAATACTGCATCTGTTCAAATGAAGTGAAATCTAGCCGAAATCTGCTCAAAAGCTTTTCTCTCTATTAGAGAAAGCTGTTTGATTCAATATTCAGTGCAAACCTTGCCAAACTGCAGGATGCTTATGCCTTATGAAACACAATGTTTTTGCAATGCTGTAAGACTGTTTTTAATGTGTTAGAAGTTATATGCACAAAAACAGGTTTCTGAGAGCAGTAATGTTGAAATACTGCTTCTGTTCAAATGAAGTGAAATCTAGCTGAAATCTGTTCAAAAGCTTTTCTCTCTATTAGAGAAAGCTGTTTCATTCAATATTCAGTGCAAACCTTGCCAAACTGCAGGATGCTTATGCCTTATGAAACACAATGTTTTTGCAATGCTGTAAGACTGTTTTTAATGTGTTAGAAGTTATATGCACAGAAACAGGTTTCTGAGAGCAGTAATGTTGAAATACTGCTTCTGTTCAAATGAAGTGAAATCTAGCCCAAATCTGCTCAAAAGCTTTTCTCTCTATTAGAGAAAGCTGTTTCATTCAATATTCAGTGCAAATCTTGCCAAACTGAAGGATGCTTATGCCATATGAAACACAATGTTTTTGCAATGCTGTAAGACTGTTTTTAATGTGTTAGAAGTTATATGCACAAAAACAGGTTTCTGAGAGCAGTAATGTTGAAATACTACTTCTGTTCAAATGAAGTGAAATCTAGACCAAATCTGCTCAAAAGCTTTTCTCTCTATTAGACAAAGCTGTTTCATTCAATATTCAATGCAAATCTTGCCAAACTGCAGGATGCTTATGCCTTATGAAACACAATGTTTTTGCAAATGCTGTAAGACTGTTTTTAATGTGTTAGAAGTTATATGCACAAAAACAGGTTTCTGAGAGCAGTAATGTTGAAATACTTGCTTCTGTTCAAATGAAGTGAAATCTAGCCCAAATCTGCTCAAAAGCTTTTCTCTCTATTAGAGAAAGCTGTTTCATTCAATATTCAGTGAAAACCTTGCCAAACTGAAGGATGCTTATGCCATATGAAATACAATGTTTTTGCAATGCTGTAAGACTGTTTTTAATGTGTTCGAAGTTATATGCACAAAAAAAGGTTTCTGAGAGCAGTAATGTTGAAATACTGCTTCTGTTCAAATGAAGTGAAATCTAGCCCAAATCTGCTCAAAACCTTTTCTCTCTATCAGAGAAAGCTGTTTCATTCAATATTCAGTGCAAATCTTGACAAACTGAAGGATGCTTATGCCTTATGAAATACAATGTTTTTGCAATGCTGTAAGACTGTTTTTAATGTGTTAGAAGTTATATGCACAAAAACAGGTTTCTGAGAGCAGTAATGTTGAAATACTGCATCTGTTCAAATGAAGTGAAATCTAGCCGAAATCTGCTCAAAAGCTTTTCTCTCTATTAGAGAAAGCTGTTTGATTCAATATTCAGTGCAAACCTTGCCAAACTGCAGGATGCTTATGCCTTATGAAACACAATGTTTTTGCAATGCTGTAAGACTGTTTTTAATGTGTTAGAAGTTATATGCACAAAAACAGGTTTCTGAGAGCAGTAATGTTGAAATACTTGCTTCTGTTCAAATGAAGTGAAATCTAGCCCAAATCTGCTCAAAAGCTTTTCTCTCTATTAGAGAAAGCTGTTTCATTCAATATTCAGTGCAAACCTTGCCAAACTGAAGGATGCTTATGCCATATGAAATACAATGTTTTTGCAATGCTGTAAGACTGTTTTTAATGTGTTCGAAGTTATATGCACAAAAAAAGGTTTCTGAGAGCAGTAATGTTGAAATACTGCTTCTGTTCAAATGAAGTGAAATCTAGCCCAAATCTGCTCAAAACCTTTTCTCTCTATCAGAGAAAGCTGTTTCATTCAATATTCAGTGCAAATCTTGCCAAACTGAAGGATGCTTATGCCTTATGAAATACAATGTTTTTGCAATGCTGTAAGACTGTTTTTAATGTGTTAGAAGTTATATGCACAAAAACAGGTTTCTGAGAGCAGTAATGTTGAAATACTGCATCTGTTCAAATGAAGTGAAATCTAGCCGAAATCTGCTCAAAAGCTTTTCTCTCTATTAGAGAAAGCTGTTTGATTCAATATTCAGTGCAAACCTTGCCAAACTGCAGGATGCTTATGCCTTATGAAACACAATGTTTTTGCAATGCTGTAAGACTGTTTTTAATGTGTTAGAAGTTATATGCACAAAAACAGGTTTCTGAGAGCAGTAATGTTGAAATACTGCTTCTGTTCAAATGAAGTGAAATCTAGACCAAATCTGCTCAAAAGCTTTTCTCTCTATTAGACAAAGCTGTTTCATTCAATATTCAATGCAAATCTTGCCAAACTGCAGGATGCTTATGCCTTATGAAACACAATGTTTTTGCAAATGCTGTAAGACTGTTTTTAATGTGTTAGAAGTTATATGCACAAAAACAGGTTTCTGAGAGCAGTAATGTTGAAATACTACTTCTGTTCAAATGAAGTGAAATCTAGACCAAATCTGCTCAAAAGCTTTTCTCTCTATTAGACAAAGCTGTTTCATTCAATATTCAATGCAAATCTTGCCAAACTGCAGGATGCTTATGCCTTATGAAACACAATGTTTTTGCAAATGCTGTAAGACTGTTTTTAATGTGTTAGAAGTTATATGCACAAAAACAGGTTTCTGAGAGCAGTAATGTTGAAATACTTGCTTCTGTTCAAATGAAGTGAAATCTAGCCCAAATCTGCTCAAAAGCTTTTCTCTCTATTAGAGAAAGCTGTTTCATTCAATATTCAGTGCAAACCTTGCCAAACTGAAGGATGCTTATGCCATATGAAATACAATGTTTTTGCAATGCTGTAAGACTGTTTTTAATGTGTTCGAAGTTATATGCACAAAAAAAGGTTTCTGAGAGCAGTAATGTTGAAATACTGCTTCTGTTCAAATGAAGTGAAATCTAGCCCAAATCTGCTCAAAACCTTTTCTCTCTATCAGAGAAAGCTGTTTCATTCAATATTCAGTGCAAATCTTGCCAAACTGAAGGATGCTTATGCCTTATGAAATACACTGTTTTTGCAATGCTGTAAGACTGTTTTTAATGTGTTAGAAGTTATATGCACAAAAACAGGTTTCTGAGAGCAGTAATGTTGAAATACTGCATCTGTTCAAATGAAGTGAAATCTAGCCGAAATCTGCTCAAAAGCTTTTCTCTCTATTAGAGAAAGCTGTTTGATTCAATATTCAGTGCAAACCTTGCCAAACTGCAGGATGCTTATGCCTTATGAAACACAATGTTTTTGCAATGCTGTAAGACTGTTTTTAATGTGTTAGAAGTTATATGCACAAAAACAGGTTTCTGAGAGCAGTAATGTTGAAATACTGCTTCTGTTCAAATGAAGTGAAATCTAGCTGAAATCTGTTCAAAAGCTTTTCTCTCTATTAGAGAAAGCTGTTTCATTCAATATTCAGTGCAAACCTTGCCAAACTGCAGGATGCTTATGCCTTATGAAACACAATGTTTTTGCAATGCTGTAAGACTGTTTTTAATGTGTTAGAAGTTATATGCACAGAAACAGGTTTCTGAGAGCAGTAATGTTGAAATACTGCTTCTGTTCAAATGAAGTGAAATCTAGCCCAAATCTGCTCAAAAGCTTTTCTCTCTATTATAGAAAGCTGTTTCATTCAATATTCAATGCAAATCTTGCCAAACTGAAGGATGCTTATGCCATATGAAATACAATGTTTTTGCAATGCTGTAAGACTGTTTTTAATGTGTTAGAAGTTATATGCACAAAAACAGGTTTCTGAGAGCAGTAATGTTGAAATACTGCATCTGTTCAAATGAAGTGAAATCTAGCCCAAATCTGCTCAAAAGCTTTTCTCTCTATTAGAGAAAGCTGTTTGATTCAATATTCAGTGCAAACCTTGCCAAACTGCAGGATGCTTATGCCTTATGAAACACAATGTTTTTGCAATGCTGTAAGACTGTTTTTAATGTGTTAGAAGTTATATGCACAAAAACAGGTTTCTGAGAGCAGTAATGTTGAAATACTGCATCTGTTCAAATGAAGTGAAATCTAGCCGAAATCTGCTCAAAAGCTTTTCTCTCTATTAGAGAAAGCTGTTTGATTCAATATTCAGTGCAAACCTTGCCAAACTGCAGGATGCTTATGCCTTATGAAACACAATGTTTTTGCAATGCTGTAAGACTGTTTTTAATGTGTTAGAAGTTATATGCACAAAAACAGGTTTCTGAGAGCAGTAATGTTGAAATACTGCATCTGTTTAAATGAAGTGAAATCTAGCCGAAATCTGCTCAAAAGCTTTTCTCTCTATTAGAGAAAGCTGTTTGATTCAATATTCAGTGCAAATCTTGCCAAACTGAAGGATGCTTATGCCTTATGAAATACAATGTTTTTGCAATGCTGTAAGACTGTTTTTAATGTGTTAGAAGTTATATGCACAAAAACAGGTTTCTAAGAGCAGTAATGTTGAAATACTGCATCTGTTCAAATGAAGTGAAATCTAGCCCAAATCTGCTCAAAAGCTTTTCTCTCTATTATAGAAAGCTGTTTCATTCAATATTCAATGCAAATCTTGCCAAACTGCAGGATGCTTATGCCTTATGAAACACAATGTTTTTGCAATGCTGTAAGACTGTTTTTAATGTGTTAGAAGCTATATGCACAAAAACAGGTTTCTGAGAGCAGTAATGTTGAAATACTGCTTCTGTTCAAATGAAGTGAAATCTAGCTGAAATCTGCTGAAAAGCTTTTCTCTCTATTAGAGAAAGCTGTTTCATTCAATATTCAGTGCAAATCTTGCCAAACTGAAGGATGCTTATGCCATATGAAATACAATGTTTTTGCAATGCTGTAAGACTGTTTTTAATGTGTTAGAAGTTATATGCACAAAAACAGGTTTCTGAGAGCAGTAATGTTGAAATACTGCATCTGTTCAAATGAAGTGAAATCTAGCCCAAATCTGCTCAAAAGCTTTTCTCTCTATTAGAGAAAGCTGTTTGATTCAATATTCAGTGCAAATCTTGCCAAACTGAAGGATGCTTATGCCTTATGAAATACAATGTTTTTGCAATGCTGTAAGACTGTTTTTAATGTGTTAGAAGTTATATGCACAAAAACAGGTTTCTGAGAGCAGTAATGTTGAAATACTGCATCTGTTCAAATGAAGTGAAATCTAGCCGAAATCTGCTCAAAAGCTTTTCTCTCTATTAGAGAAAGCTGTTTGATTCAATATTCAGTGCAAACCTTGCCAAACTGCAGGATGCTTATGCCTTATGAAACACAATGTTTTTGCAATGCTGTAAGACTGTTTTTAATGTGTTAGAAGTTATATGCACAAAAACAGGTTTCTGAGAGCAGTAATGTTGAAATACTGCTTCTGTTCAAATGAAGTGAAATCTAGCTGAAATCTGTTCAAAAGCTTTTCTCTCTATTAGAGAAAGCTGTTTCATTCAATATTCAGTGCAAACCTTGCCAAACTGCAGGATGCTTATGCCTTATGAAACACAATGTTTTTGCAATGCTGTAAGACTGTTTTTAATGTGTTAGAAGTTATATGCACAGAAACAGGTTTCTGAGAGCAGTAATGTTGAAATACTGCTTCTGTTCAAATGAAGTGAAATCTAGCCCAAATCTGCTCAAAAGCTTTTCTCTCTATTAGAGAAAGCTGTTTCATTCAATATTCAGTGCAAATCTTGCCAAACTGAAGGATGCTTATGCCATATGAAACACAATGTTTTTGCAATGCTGTAAGACTGTTTTTAATGTGTTAGAAGTTATATGCACAAAAACAGGTTTCTGAGAGCAGTAATGTTGAAATACTACTTCTGTTCAAATGAAGTGAAATCTAGACCAAATCTGCTCAAAAGCTTTTCTCTCTATTAGACAAAGCTGTTTCATTCAATATTCAATGCAAATCTTGCCAAACTGCAGGATGCTTATGCCTTATGAAACACAATGTTTTTGCAAATGCTGTAAGACTGTTTTTAATGTGTTAGAAGTTATATGCACAAAAACAGGTTTCTGAGAGCAGTAATGTTGAAATACTTGCTTCTGTTCAAATGAAGTGAAATCTAGCCCAAATCTGCTCAAAAGCTTTTCTCTCTATTAGAGAAAGCTGTTTCATTCAATATTCAGTGAAAACCTTGCCAAACTGAAGGATGCTTATGCCATATGAAATACAATGTTTTTGCAATGCTGTAAGACTGTTTTTAATGTGTTCGAAGTTATATGCACAAAAAAAGGTTTCTGAGAGCAGTAATGTTGAAATACTGCTTCTGTTCAAATGAAGTGAAATCTAGCCCAAATCTGCTCAAAACCTTTTCTCTCTATCAGAGAAAGCTGTTTCATTCAATATTCAGTGCAAATCTTGACAAACTGAAGGATGCTTATGCCTTATGAAATACAATGTTTTTGCAATGCTGTAAGACTGTTTTTAATGTGTTAGAAGTTATATGCACAAAAACAGGTTTCTGAGAGCAGTAATGTTGAAATACTGCATCTGTTCAAATGAAGTGAAATCTAGCCGAAATCTGCTCAAAAGCTTTTCTCTCTATTAGAGAAAGCTGTTTGATTCAATATTCAGTGCAAACCTTGCCAAACTGCAGGATGCTTATGCCTTATGAAACACAATGTTTTTGCAATGCTGTAAGACTGTTTTTAATGTGTTAGAAGTTATATGCACAAAACAGGTTTCTGAGAGCAGTAATGTTGAAATACTTGCTTCTGTTCAAATGAAGTGAAATCTAGCCCAAATCTGCTCAAAAGCTTTTCTCTCTATTAGAGAAAGCTGTTTCATTCAATATTCAGTGCAAACCTTGCCAAACTGAAGGATGCTTATGCCATATGAAATACAATGTTTTTGCAATGCTGTAAGACTGTTTTTAATGTGTTCGAAGTTATATGCACAAAAAAAGGTTTCTGAGAGCAGTAATGTTGAAATACTGCTTCTGTTCAAATGAAGTGAAATCTAGCCCAAATCTGCTCAAAACCTTTTCTCTCTATCAGAGAAAGCTGTTTCATTCAATATTCAGTGCAAATCTTGCCAAACTGAAGGATGCTTATGCCTTATGAAATACAATGTTTTTGCAATGCTGTAAGACTGTTTTTAATGTGTTAGAAGTTATATGCACAAAAACAGGTTTCTGAGAGCAGTAATGTTGAAATACTGCATCTGTTCAAATGAAGTGAAATCTAGCCGAAATCTGCTCAAAAGCTTTTCTCTCTATTAGAGAAAGCTGTTTGATTCAATATTCAGTGCAAACCTTGCCAAACTGCAGGATGCTTATGCCTTATGAAACACAATGTTTTTGCAATGCTGTAAGACTGTTTTTAATGTGTTAGAAGTTATATGCACAAAAACAGGTTTCTGAGAGCAGTAATGTTGAAATACTGCTTCTGTTCAAATGAAGTGAAATCTAGACCAAATCTGCTCAAAAGCTTTTCTCTCTATTAGACAAAGCTGTTTCATTCAATATTCAATGCAAATCTTGCCAAACTGCAGGATGCTTATGCCTTATGAAACACAATGTTTTTGCAAATGCTGTAAGACTGTTTTTAATGTGTTAGAAGTTATATGCACAAAAACAGGTTTCTGAGAGCAGTAATGTTGAAATACTACTTCTGTTCAAATGAAGTGAAATCTAGACCAAATCTGCTCAAAAGCTTTTCTCTCTATTAGACAAAGCTGTTTCATTCAATATTCAATGCAAATCTTGCCAAACTGCAGGATGCTTATGCCTTATGAAACACAATGTTTTTGCAAATGCTGTAAGACTGTTTTTAATGTGTTAGAAGTTATATGCACAAAAACAGGTTTCTGAGAGCAGTAATGTTGAAATACTTGCTTCTGTTCAAATGAAGTGAAATCTAGCCCAAATCTGCTCAAAAGCTTTTCTCTCTATTAGAGAAAGCTGTTTCATTCAATATTCAGTGCAAACCTTGCCAAACTGAAGGATGCTTATGCCATATGAAATACAATGTTTTTGCAATGCTGTAAGACTGTTTTTAATGTGTTCGAAGTTATATGCACAAAAAAAGGTTTCTGAGAGCAGTAATGTTGAAATACTGCTTCTGTTCAAATGAAGTGAAATCTAGCCCAAATCTGCTCAAAACCTTTTCTCTCTATCAGAGAAAGCTGTTTCATTCAATATTCAGTGCAAATCTTGCCAAACTGAAGGATGCTTATGCCTTATGAAATACACTGTTTTTGCAATGCTGTAAGACTGTTTTTAATGTGTTAGAAGTTATATGCACAAAAACAGGTTTCTGAGAGCAGTAATGTTGAAATACTGCATCTGTTCAAATGAAGTGAAATCTAGCCGAAATCTGCTCAAAAGCTTTTCTCTCTATTAGAGAAAGCTGTTTGATTCAATATTCAGTGCAAACCTTGCCAAACTGCAGGATGCTTATGCCTTATGAAACACAATGTTTTTGCAATGCTGTAAGACTGTTTTTAATGTGTTAGAAGTTATATGCACAAAAACAGGTTTCTGAGAGCAGTAATGTTGAAATACTGCTTCTGTTCAAATGAAGTGAAATCTAGCTGAAATCTGTTCAAAAGCTTTTCTCTCTATTAGAGAAAGCTGTTTCATTCAATATTCAGTGCAAACCTTGCCAAACTGCAGGATGCTTATGCCTTATGAAACACAATGTTTTTGCAATGCTGTAAGACTGTTTTTAATGTGTTAGAAGTTATATGCACAGAAACAGGTTTCTGAGAGCAGTAATGTTGAAATACTGCTTCTGTTCAAATGAAGTGAAATCTAGCCCAAATCTGCTCAAAAGCTTTTCTCTCTATTATAGAAAGCTGTTTCATTCAATATTCAATGCAAATCTTGCCAAACTGAAGGATGCTTATGCCATATGAAATACAATGTTTTTGCAATGCTGTAAGACTGTTTTTAATGTGTTAGAAGTTATATGCACAAAAACAGGTTTCTGAGAGCAGTAATGTTGAAATACTGCATCTGTTCAAATGAAGTGAAATCTAGCCCAAATCTGCTCAAAAGCTTTTCTCTCTATTAGAGAAAGCTGTTTGATTCAATATTCAGTGCAAACCTTGCCAAACTGCAGGATGCTTATGCCTTATGAAACACAATGTTTTTGCAATGCTGTAAGACTGTTTTTAATGTGTTAGAAGTTATATGCACAAAAACAGGTTTCTGAGAGCAGTAATGTTGAAATACTGCATCTGTTCAAATGAAGTGAAATCTAGCCGAAATCTGCTCAAAAGCTTTTCTCTCTATTAGAGAAAGCTGTTTGATTCAATATTCAGTGCAAACCTTGCCAAACTGCAGGATGCTTATGCCTTATGAAACACAATGTTTTTGCAATGCTGTAAGACTGTTTTTAATGTGTTAGAAGTTATATGCACAAAAACAGGTTTCTGAGAGCAGTAATGTTGAAATACTGCATCTGTTTAAATGAAGTGAAATCTAGCCGAAATCTGCTCAAAAGCTTTTCTCTCTATTAGAGAAAGCTGTTTGATTCAATATTCAGTGCAAATCTTGCCAAACTGAAGGATGCTTATGCCTTATGAAATACAATGTTTTTGCAATGCTGTAAGACTGTTTTTAATGTGTTAGAAGTTATATGCACAAAAACAGGTTTCTAAGAGCAGTAATGTTGAAATACTGCATCTGTTCAAATGAAGTCAAATCTAGCCCAAATCTGCTCAAAAGCTTTTCTCTCTATTAGAGAAAGCTGTTTCATTCAATATTCAGTGCAAACCTTGCCAAACTGCATGATGCTTATGCCTTATGAAACACAATGTTTTTGCAATGCTGTAAGACTGTTTTTAATGTGTTAGAAGTTATATGCACAAAAACAGGTTTCTGAGAGCAGTAATGTTGAAATACTACTTCTGTTCAAATGAAGTGAAATCTAGCCCAAATCTGCTCAAAAGCTTTTCTCTCTATTAGAGAAAGCTGTTTCATTCAATATTCAATGCAAATCTTGCCAAACTGCAGGATGCTTATGCCTTATGAAACACAATGTTTTTGCAAATGCTGTAAGACTGTTTTTAATGTGTTAGAAGTTATATGCACAAAAACAGGTTTCTGAGAGCAGTAATGTTGAAATACTTGCTTCTGTTCAAATGAAGTGAAATCTAGCCCAAATCTGCTCAAAAGCTTTTCTCTCTATTAGAGAAAGCTGTTTCATTCAATATTCAGTGCAAACCTTGCCAAACTGAAGGATGCTTATGCCATATGAAATACAATGTTTTTGCAATGCTGTAAGACTGTTTTTAATGTGTTCGAAGTTATATGCACAAAAAAAGGTTTCTGAGAGCAGTAATGTTGAAATACTGCTTCTGTTCAAATGAAGTGAAATCTAGCCCAAATCTGCTCAAAACCTTTTCTCTCTATCAGAGAAAGCTGTTTCATTCAATATTCAGTGCAAATCTTGCCAAACTGAAGGATGCTTATGCCTTATGAAATACAATGTTTTTGCAATGCTGTAAGACTGTTTTTAATGTGTTAGAAGTTATATGCACAAAAACAGGTTTCTGAGAGCAGTAATGTTGAAATACTGCTTCTGTTCAAATGAAGTGAAATCTAGCTGAAATCTGTTCAAAAGCTTTTCTCTCTATTAGAGAAAGCTGTTTCATTCAATATTCAGTGCAAACCTTGCCAAACTGCAGGATGCTTATGCCTTATGAAACACAATGTTTTTGCAATGCTGTAAGACTGTTTTTAATGTGTTAGAAGTTATATGCACAGAAACAGGTTTCTGAGAGCAGTAATGTTGAAATACTGCTTCTGTTCAAATGAAGTGAAATCTAGCCCAAATCTGCTCAAAAGCTTTTCTCTCTATTAGAGAAAGCTGTTTCATTCAATATTCAGTGCAAATCTTGCCAAACTGAAGGATGCTTATGCCATATGAAATACAATGTTTTTGCAATGCTGTAAGACTGTTTTTAATGTGTTAGAAGTTATATGCACAAAAACAGGTTTCTGAGAGCAGTAATGTTGAAATACTGCATCTGTTCAAATGAAGTGAAATCTAGCCGAAATCTGCTCAAAAGCTTTTCTCTCTATTAGAGAAAGCTGTTTGATTCAATATTCAGTGCAAACCTTGCCAAACTGCAGGATGCTTATGCCTTATGAAACACAATGTTTTTGCAATGCTGTAAGACTGTTTTTAATGTGTTAGAAGTTATATGCACAAAAACAGGTTTCTGAGAGCATTAATGTTGAAATACTGCATCTGTTCAAATGAAGTGAAATCTAGCCGAAATCTGCTCAAAAGCTTTTCTCTCTATTAGATAAAGCTGTTTGATTCAATATTCAGTGCAAACCTTGCCAAACTGCAGGATGCTTATGCCTTATGAAACACAATGTTTTTGCAATGCTGTAAGACTGTTTTTAATGTGTTAGAAGTTATATGCACAAAAACAGGTTTCTGAGAGCAGTAATGTTGAAATACTGCTTCTGTTCAAATGAAGTGAAATCTAGCTGAAATCTGCTGAAAAGCTTTTCTCTCTATTAGAAGAAAGCTGTTTCAATCAATATTCAGTGCAAATCTTGACAAACTGAAGGATGCTTATGCCTTATGAAATACAATGTTTTTGCAATGCTGTAAGACTGTTTTTAATGTGTTAGAAGTTATATGCACAAAAACAGGTTTCTGAGAGCAGTAATGTTGAAATACTGCATCTGTTCAAATGATGTGAAATCTAGCCGAAATCTGCTCAAAAGCTTTTCTCTCTATTAGAGAAAGCTGTTTGATTCAATATTCAGTGCAAACCTTGCCAAACTACAGGATGCTTATGCCTTATGAAACACAATGTTTTTGCAATGCTGTAAGACTGTTTTTAATGTGTTAGAAGTTATATGCACAAAAACAGGTTTCTGAGAGCAGTAATGTTGAAATACTGCTTCTGTTCAAATGAAGTGAAATCTAGCCCAAATCTGCTCAAAAGCTTTTCTCTCTATTAGAGAAACCTGTTTCATTCAATATTCAGTGCAAATCTTGCCAAACTGCAGGATGCTTATGCCTTATGAAGCACAATATTTTTGCAATGCTGTAAGACTGTTTTTAATGTGTTAGAAGTTATATGCACAAAAACAGGTTTCTGAGAGCAGTAATGTTGAAATACTTGCTTCTGTTCAAATGAAGTCAAATCTAGCCCAAATCTGCTCAAAAGCTTTTCTCTCTATTAGAGAAAGCTGTTTCATTCAATATTCAGTGCAAATTTTGCCAAACTGCATGATGCTTATGCCTTATGAAACACAATGTTTTTGCAATGCTGTAAGACTGTTTTTAATGTGTTAGAAGTTATATGCACAAAAACAGGTTTCTGAGAGCAGTAAATGTTGAAATACTGCATCTGTTCAAATGAAGTGAAATCTAGCCGAAATCTGCTCAAAAGCTTTTCTCTCTATTAGAGAAAGCTGTTTGATTCAATATTCAGTGCAAATCTTGCCAAACTGAAGGATGCTTATGCCTTATGAAATACAATGTTTTTGCAATGCTGTAAGACTGTTTTTAATGTGTTAGAAGTTATATGCACAAAAACAGGTTTCTGAGAGCAGTAATGTTGAAATACTGCATCTGTTCAAATGAAGTCAAATCTAGCCCAAATCTGCTCAAAAGCTTTTCTCTCTATTAGAGAAAGCTGTTTCATTCAATATTCAGTGCAAACCTTGCAAAACTGCATGATGCTTATGCCTTATGAAATACAATGTTTTTGCAATGCTGTAAGACTGTTTTTAATGTGTTAGAAGTTATATGCACCAAAACAGGTTTCTGAGAGCAGTAATGTTGAAATACTGCATCTGTTCAAATGAAGTCAAATCTAGCCCAAATCTGCTCAAAAGCTTTTCTCTCTATTAGAGAAAGCTGTTTCATTCAATATTCAGTGCAAACCTTGCCAAACTGCATGATGCTTATGCCTTATGAAACACAATGTTTTTGCAATGCTGTAAGACTGTTTTTAATGTGTTAGAAGTTATATGCACAAAAACAGGTTTCTGAGAGCAGTAATGTTGAAATACTACTTCTGTTCAAATGAAGTGAAATCTAGCCCAAATCTGCTCAAAAGCTTTTCTCTCTATTAGAGAAAGCTGTTTCATTCAATATTCAATGCAAATCTTGCCAAACTGCAGGATGCTTATGCCTTATGAAACACAATGTTTTTGCAAATGCTGTAAGACTGTTTTTAATGTGTTAGAAGTTATATGCACAAAAACAGGTTTCTGAGAGCAGTAATGTTGAAATACTTGCTTCTGTTCAAATGAAGTGAAATCTAGCCCAAATCTGCTCAAAAGCTTTTCTCTCTATTAGAGAAAGCTGTTTCATTCAATATTCAGTGCAAACCTTGCCAAACTGAAGGATGCTTATGCCATATGAAATACAATGTTTTTGCAATGCTGTAAGACTGTTTTTAATGTGTTCGAAGTTATATGCACAAAAAAAGGTTTCTGAGAGCAGTAATGTTGAAATACTGCTTCTGTTCAAATGAAGTCAAATCTAGCCCAAATCTGCTCAAAACCTTTTCTCTCTATCAGAGAAAGCTGTTTCATTCAATATTCAGTGCAAATCTTGCCAAACTGAAGGATGCTTATGCCTTATGAAATACAATGTTTTTGCAATGCTGTAAGACTGTTTTTAATGTGTTAGAAGTTATATGCACAAAAACAGGTTGCTGAGAGCAGTAATGTTGAAATACTGCATCTGTTCAAATGAAGTGAAATCTAGCCGAAATCTGCTCAAAAGCTTTTCTCTCTATTAGAGAAAGCTGTTTGATTCAATATTCAGTGCAAACCTTGCCAAACTGCAGGATGCTTATGCCTTATGGAACACAATGTTTTTGCAATGCTGTAAGACTGTTTTTAATGTGTTAGAAGTTATATGCACAAAAACAGGTTTCTGAGAGCAGTAATGTTGAAATACTGCTTCTGTTCAAATGAAGTGAAATCTAGCTGAAATCTGTTCAAAAGCTTTTCTCTCTATTAGAGAAAGCTGTTTCATTCAATATTCAGTGCAAACCTTGCCAAACTGCAGGATGCTTATGCCTTATGAAACACAATGTTTTTGCAATGCTGTAAGACTGTTTTTAATGTGTTAGAAGTTATATGCACAGAAACAGGTTTCTGAGAGCAGTAATGTTGAAATACTGCTTCTGTTCAAATGAAGTGAAATCTAGCCCAAATCTGCTCAAAAGCTTTTCTCTCTATTATAGAAAGCTGTTTCATTCAATATTCAATGCAAATCTTGCCAAACTGAAGGATGCTTATGCCATATGAAATACAATGTTTTTGCAATGCTGTAAGACTGTTTTTAATGTGTTAGAAGTTATATGCACAAAAACAGGTTTCTGAGAGCAGTAATGTTGAAATACTGCATCTGTTCAAATGAAGTGAAATCTAGCCCAAATCTGCTCAAAAGCTTTTCTCTCTATTAGAGAAAGCTGTTTGATTCAATATTCAGTGCAAACCTTGCCAAACTGCAGGATGCTTATGCCTTATGAAACACAATGTTTTTGCAATGCTGTAAGACTGTTTTTAATGTGTTAGAAGTTATATGCACAAAAACAGGTTTCTGAGAGCAGTAATGTTGAAATACTGCATCTGTTCAAATGAAGTGAAATCTAGCCGAAATCTGCTCAAAAGCTTTTCTCTCTATTAGAGAAAGCTGTTTGATTCAATATTCAGTGCAAACCTTGCCAAACTGCAGGATGCTTATGCCTTATGAAACACAATGTTTTTGCAATGCTGTAAGACTGTTTTTAATGTGTTAGAAGTTATATGCACAAAAACAGGTTTCTGAGAGCAGTAATGTTGAAATACTGCATCTGTTTAAATGAAGTGAAATCTAGCCGAAATCTGCTCAAAAGCTTTTCTCTCTATTAGAGAAAGCTGTTTGATTCAATATTCAGTGCAAATCTTGCCAAACTGAAGGATGCTTATGCCTTATGAAATACAATGTTTTTGCAATGCTGTAAGACTGTTTTTAATGTGTTAGAAGTTATATGCACAAAAACAGGTTTCTAAGAGCAGTAATGTTGAAATACTGCATCTGTTCAAATGAAGTCAAATCTAGCCCAAATCTGCTCAAAAGCTTTTCTCTCTATTAGAGAAAGCTGTTTCATTCAATATTCAGTGCAAACCTTGCCAAACTGCATGATGCTTATGCCTTATGAAACACAATGTTTTTGCAATGCTGTAAGACTGTTTTTAATGTGTTAGAAGTTATATGCACAAAAACAGGTTTCTGAGAGCAGTAATGTTGAAATACTACTTCTGTTCAAATGAAGTGAAATCTAGCCCAAATCTGCTCAAAAGCTTTTCTCTCTATTAGAGAAAGCTGTTTCATTCAATATTCAATGCAAATCTTGCCAAACTGCAGGATGCTTATGCCTTATGAAACACAATGTTTTTGCAAATGCTGTAAGACTGTTTTTAATGTGTTAGAAGTTATATGCACAAAAACAGGTTTCTGAGAGCAGTAATGTTGAAATACTTGCTTCTGTTCAAATGAAGTGAAATCTAGCCCAAATCTGCTGAAAAGCTTTTCTCTCTATTAGAGAAAGCTGTTTCATTCAATATTCAGTGCAAACCTTGCCAAACTGAAGGATGCTTATGCCATATGAAATACAATGTTTTTGCAATGCTGTAAGACTGTTTTTAATGTGTTCGAAGTTATATGCACAAAAAAAGGTTTCTGAGAGCAGTAATGTTGAAATACTGCTTCTGTTCAAATGAAGTGAAATCTAGCCCAAATCTGCTCAAAACCTTTTCTCTCTATCAGAGAAAGCTGTTTCATTCAATATTCAGTGCAAATCTTGCCAAACTGAAGGATGCTTATGCCTTATGAAATACAATGTTTTTGCAATGCTGTAAGACTGTTTTTAATGTGTTAGAAGTTATATGCTCAAAAACAGGTTTCTGAGAGCAGTAATGTTGAAATACTGCTTCTGTTCAAATGAAGTGAAATCTAGCTGAAATCTGTTCAAAAGCTTTTCTCTCTATTAGAGAAAGCTGTTTCATTCAATATTCAGTGCAAACCTTGCCAAACTGCAGGATGCTTATGCCTTATGAAACACAATGTTTTTGCAATGCTGTAAGACTGTTTTTAATGTGTTAGAAGTTATATGCACAGAAACAGGTTTCTGAGAGCAGTAATGTTGAAATACTGCTTCTGTTCAAATGAAGTGAAATCTAGCCCAAATCTGCTCAAAAGCTTTTCTCTCTATTAGAGAAAGCTGTTTCATTCAATATTCAGTGCAAATCTTGCCAAACTGAAGGATGCTTATGCCATATGAAATACAATGTTTTTGCAATGCTGTAAGACTGTTTTTAATGTGTTAGAAGTTATATGCACAAAAACAGGTTTCTGAGAGCAGTAATGTTGAAATACTGCATCTGTTCAAATGAAGTGAAATCTAGCCGAAATCTGCTCAAAAGCTTTTCTCTCTATTAGAGAAAGCTGTTTGATTCAATATTCAGTGCAAACCTTGCCAAACTGCAGGATGCTTATGCCTTATGAAACACAATGTTTTTGCAATGCTGTAAGACTGTTTTTAATGTGTTAGAAGTTATATGCACAAAAACAGGTTTCTGAGAGCATTAATGTTGAAATACTGCATCTGTTCAAATGAAGTGAAATCTAGCCGAAATCTGCTCAAAAGCTTTTCTCTCTATTAGATAAAGCTGTTTGATTCAATATTCAGTGCAAACCTTGCCAAACTGCAGGATGCTTATGCCTTATGAAACACAATGTTTTTGCAATGCTGTAAGACTGTTTTTAATGTGTTAGAAGTTATATGCACAAAAACAGGTTTCTGAGAGCAGTAATGTTGAAATACTGCTTCTGTTCAAATGAAGTGAAATCTAGCTGAAATCTGCTGAAAAGCTTTTCTCTCTATTAGAAGAAAGCTGTTTCAATCAATATTCAGTGCAAATCTTGACAAACTGAAGGATGCTTATGCCTTATGAAATACAATGTTTTTGCAATGCTGTAAGACTGTTTTTAATGTGTTAGAAGTTATATGCACAAAAACAGGTTTCTGAGAGCAGTAATGTTGAAATACTGCATCTGTTCAAATGATGTGAAATCTAGCCGAAATCTGCTCAAAAGCTTTTCTCTCTATTAGAGAAAGCTGTTTGATTCAATATTCAGTGCAAACCTTGCCAAACTACAGGATGCTTATGCCTTATGAAACACAATGTTTTTGCAATGCTGTAAGACTGTTTTTAATGTGTTAGAAGTTATATGCACAAAAACAGGTTTCTGAGAGCAGTAATGTTGAAATACTGCTTCTGTTCAAATGAAGTGAAATCTAGCCCAAATCTGCTCAAAAGCTTTTCTCTCTATTAGAGAAACCTGTTTCATTCAATATTCAGTGCAAATCTTGCCAAACTGCAGGATGCTTATGCCTTATGAAGCACAATATTTTTGCAATGCTGTAAGACTGTTTTTAATGTGTTAGAAGTTATATGCACAAAAACAGGTTTCTGAGAGCAGTAATGTTGAAATACTTGCTTCTGTTCAAATGAAGTCAAATCTAGCCCAAATCTGCTCAAAAGCTTTTCTCTCTATTAGAGAAAGCTGTTTCATTCAATATTCAGTGCAAATTTTGCCAAACTGCATGATGCTTATGCCTTATGAAACACAATGTTTTTGCAATGCTGTAAGACTGTTTTTAATGTGTTAGAAGTTATATGCACAAAAACAGGTTTCTGAGAGCAGTAAATGTTGAAATACTGCATCTGTTCAAATGAAGTGAAATCTAGCCGAAATCTGCTCAAAAGCTTTTCTCTCTATTAGAGAAAGCTGTTTGATTCAATATTCAGTGCAAATCTTGCCAAACTGAAGGATGCTTATGCCTTATGAAATACAATGTTTTTGCAATGCTGTAAGACTGTTTTTAATGTGTTAGAAGTTATATGCACAAAAACAGGTTTCTGAGAGCAGTAATGTTGAAATACTGCATCTGTTCAAATGAAGTCAAATCTAGCCCAAATCTGCTCAAAAGCTTTTCTCTCTATTAGAGAAAGCTGTTTCATTCAATATTCAGTGCAAACCTTGCAAAACTGCATGATGCTTATGCCTTATGAAATACAATGTTTTTGCAATGCTGTAAGACTGTTTTTAATGTGTTAGAAGTTATATGCACCAAAACAGGTTTCTGAGAGCAGTAATGTTGAAATACTGCATCTGTTCAAATGAAGTCAAATCTAGCCCAAATCTGCTCAAAAGCTTTTCTCTCTATTAGAGAAAGCTGTTTCATTCAATATTCAGTGCAAACCTTGCCAAACTGCATGATGCTTATGCCTTATGAAACACAATGTTTTTGCAATGCTGTAAGACTGTTTTTAATGTGTTAGAAGTTATATGCACAAAAACAGGTTTCTGAGAGCAGTAATGTTGAAATACTACTTCTGTTCAAATGAAGTGAAATCTAGCCCAAATCTGCTCAAAAGCTTTTCTCTCTATTAGAGAAAGCTGTTTCATTCAATATTCAATGCAAATCTTGCCAAACTGCAGGATGCTTATGCCTTATGAAACACAATGTTTTTGCAAATGCTGTAAGACTGTTTTTAATGTGTTAGAAGTTATATGCACAAAAACAGGTTTCTGAGAGCAGTAATGTTGAAATACTTGCTTCTGTTCAAATGAAGTGAAATCTAGCCCAAATCTGCTCAAAAGCTTTTCTCTCTATTAGAGAAAGCTGTTTCATTCAATATTCAGTGCAAACCTTGCCAAACTGAAGGATGCTTATGCCATATGAAATACAATGTTTTTGCAATGCTGTAAGACTGTTTTTAATGTGTTCGAAGTTATATGCACAAAAAAAGGTTTCTGAGAGCAGTAATGTTGAAATACTGCTTCTGTTCAAATGAAGTCAAATCTAGCCCAAATCTGCTCAAAACCTTTTCTCTCTATCAGAGAAAGCTGTTTCATTCAATATTCAGTGCAAATCTTGCCAAACTGAAGGATGCTTATGCCTTATGAAATACAATGTTTTTGCAATGCTGTAAGACTGTTTTTAATGTGTTAGAAGTTATATGCACAAAAACAGGTTGCTGAGAGCAGTAATGTTGAAATACTGCATCTGTTCAAATGAAGTGAAATCTAGCCGAAATCTGCTCAAAAGCTTTTCTCTCTATTAGAGAAAGCTGTTTGATTCAATATTCAGTGCAAACCTTGCCAAACTGCAGGATGCTTATGCCTTATGGAACACAATGTTTTTGCAATGCTGTAAGACTGTTTTTAATGTGTTAGAAGTTATATGCACAAAAACAGGTTTCTGAGAGCAGTAATGTTGAAATACTGCTTCTGTTCAAATGAAGTGAAATCTAGCTGAAATCTGTTCAAAAGCTTTTCTCTCTATTAGAGAAAGCTGTTTCATTCAATATTCAGTGCAAACCTTGCCAAACTGCAGGATGCTTATGCCTTATGAAACACAATGTTTTTGCAATGCTGTAAGACTGTTTTTAATGTGTTAGAAGTTATATGCACAGAAACAGGTTTCTGAGAGCAGTAATGTTGAAATACTGCTTCTGTTCAAATGAAGTGAAATCTAGCCCAAATCTGCTCAAAAGCTTTTCTCTCTATTATAGAAAGCTGTTTCATTCAATATTCAATGCAAATCTTGCCAAACTGAAGGATGCTTATGCCATATGAAATACAATGTTTTTGCAATGCTGTAAGACTGTTTTTAATGTGTTAGAAGTTATATGCACAAAAACAGGTTTCTGAGAGCAGTAATGTTGAAATACTGCATCTGTTCAAATGAAGTGAAATCTAGCCCAAATCTGCTCAAAAGCTTTTCTCTCTATTAGAGAAAGCTGTTTGATTCAATATTCAGTGCAAACCTTGCCAAACTGCAGGATGCTTATGCCTTATGAAACACAATGTTTTTGCAATGCTGTAAGACTGTTTTTAATGTGTTAGAAGTTATATGCACAAAAACAGGTTTCTGAGAGCAGTAATGTTGAAATACTGCATCTGTTCAAATGAAGTGAAATCTAGCCGAAATCTGCTCAAAAGCTTTTCTCTCTATTAGAGAAAGCTGTTTGATTCAATATTCAGTGCAAACCTTGCCAAACTGCAGGATGCTTATGCCTTATGAAACACAATGTTTTTGCAATGCTGTAAGACTGTTTTTAATGTGTTAGAAGTTATATGCACAAAAACAGGTTTCTGAGAGCAGTAATGTTGAAATACTGCATCTGTTTAAATGAAGTGAAATCTAGCCGAAATCTGCTCAAAAGCTTTTCTCTCTATTAGAGAAAGCTGTTTGATTCAATATTCAGTGCAAATCTTGCCAAACTGAAGGATGCTTATGCCTTATGAAATACAATGTTTTTGCAATGCTGTAAGACTGTTTTTAATGTGTTAGAAGTTATATGCACAAAAACAGGTTTCTAAGAGCAGTAATGTTGAAATACTGCATCTGTTCAAATGAAGTCAAATCTAGCCCAAATCTGCTCAAAAGCTTTTCTCTCTATTAGAGAAAGCTGTTTCATTCAATATTCAGTGCAAACCTTGCCAAACTGCATGATGCTTATGCCTTATGAAACACAATGTTTTTGCAATGCTGTAAGACTGTTTTTAATGTGTTAGAAGTTATATGCACAAAAACAGGTTTCTGAGAGCAGTAATGTTGAAATACTACTTCTGTTCAAATGAAGTGAAATCTAGCCCAAATCTGCTCAAAAGCTTTTCTCTCTATTAGAGAAAGCTGTTTCATTCAATATTCAATGCAAATCTTGCCAAACTGCAGGATGCTTATGCCTTATGAAACACAATGTTTTTGCAAATGCTGTAAGACTGTTTTTAATGTGTTAGAAGTTATATGCACAAAAACAGGTTTCTGAGAGCAGTAATGTTGAAATACTTGCTTCTGTTCAAATGAAGTGAAATCTAGCCCAAATCTGCTCAAAAGCTTTTCTCTCTATTAGAGAAAGCTGTTTCATTCAATATTCAGTGCAAACCTTGCCAAACTGAAGGATGCTTATGCCATATGAAATACAATGTTTTTGCAATGCTGTAAGACTGTTTTTAATGTGTTCGAAGTTATATGCACAAAAAAAGGTTTCTGAGAGCAGTAATGTTGAAATACTGCTTCTGTTCAAATGAAGTGAAATCTAGCCCAAATCTGCTCAAAACCTTTTCTCTCTATCAGAGAAAGCTGTTTCATTCAATATTCAGTGCAAATCTTGCCAAACTGAAGGATGCTTATGCCTTATGAAATACAATGTTTTTGCAATGCTGTAAGACTGTTTTTAATGTGTTAGAAGTTATATGCACAAAAACAGGTTTCTGAGAGCAGTAATGTTGAAATACTGCTTCTGTTCAAATGAAGTGAAATCTAGCTGAAATCTGTTCAAAAGCTTTTCTCTCTATTAGAGAAAGCTGTTTCATTCAATATTCAGTGCAAACCTTGCCAAACTGCAGGATGCTTATGCCTTATGAAACACAATGTTTTTGCAATGCTGTAAGACTGTTTTTAATGTGTTAGAAGTTATATGCACAGAAACAGGTTTCTGAGAGCAGTAATGTTGAAATACTGCTTCTGTTCAAATGAAGTGAAATCTAGCCCAAATCTGCTCAAAAGCTTTTCTCTCTATTAGAGAAAGCTGTTTCATTCAATATTCAGTGCAAATCTTGCCAAACTGAAGGATGCTTATGCCATATGAAATACAATGTTTTTGCAATGCTGTAAGACTGTTTTTAATGTGTTAGAAGTTATATGCACAAAAACAGGTTTCTGAGAGCAGTAATGTTGAAATACTGCATCTGTTCAAATGAAGTGAAATCTAGCCGAAATCTGCTCAAAAGCTTTTCTCTCTATTAGAGAAAGCTGTTTGATTCAATATTCAGTGCAAACCTTGCCAAACTGCAGGATGCTTATGCCTTATGAAACACAATGTTTTTGCAATGCTGTAAGACTGTTTTTAATGTGTTAGAAGTTATATGCACAAAAACAGGTTTCTGAGAGCATTAATGTTGAAATACTGCATCTGTTCAAATGAAGTGAAATCTAGCCGAAATCTGCTCAAAAGCTTTTCTCTCTATTAGATAAAGCTGTTTGATTCAATATTCAGTGCAAACCTTGCCAAACTGCAGGATGCTTATGCCTTATGAAACACAATGTTTTTGCAATGCTGTAAGACTGTTTTTAATGTGTTAGAAGTTATATGCACAAAAACAGGTTTCTGAGAGCAGTAATGTTGAAATACTGCTTCTGTTCAAATGAAGTGAAATCTAGCTGAAATCTGCTGAAAAGCTTTTCTCTCTATTAGAAGAAAGCTGTTTCAATCAATATTCAGTGCAAATCTTGACAAACTGAAGGATGCTTATGCCTTATGAAATACAATGTTTTTGCAATGCTGTAAGACTGTTTTTAATGTGTTAGAAGTTATATGCACAAAAACAGGTTTCTGAGAGCAGTAATGTTGAAATACTGCATCTGTTCAAATGATGTGAAATCTAGCCGAAATCTGCTCAAAAGCTTTTCTCTCTATTAGAGAAAGCTGTTTGATTCAATATTCAGTGCAAACCTTGCCAAACTACAGGATGCTTATGCCTTATGAAACACAATGTTTTTGCAATGCTGTAAGACTGTTTTTAATGTGTTAGAAGTTATATGCACAAAAACAGGTTTCTGAGAGCAGTAATGTTGAAATACTGCTTCTGTTCAAATGAAGTGAAATCTAGCCCAAATCTGCTCAAAAGCTTTTCTCTCTATTAGAGAAACCTGTTTCATTCAATATTCAGTGCAAATCTTGCCAAACTGCAGGATGCTTATGCCTTATGAAGCACAATATTTTTGCAATGCTGTAAGACTGTTTTTAATGTGTTAGAAGTTATATGCACAAAAACAGGTTTCTGAGAGCAGTAATGTTGAAATACTTGCTTCTGTTCAAATGAAGTCAAATCTAGCCCAAATCTGCTCAAAAGCTTTTCTCTCTATTAGAGAAAGCTGTTTCATTCAATATTCAGTGCAAATTTTGCCAAACTGCATGATGCTTATGCCTTATGAAACACAATGTTTTTGCAATGCTGTAAGACTGTTTTTAATGTGTTAGAAGTTATATGCACAAAAACAGGTTTCTGAGAGCAGTAAATGTTGAAATACTGCATCTGTTCAAATGAAGTGAAATCTAGCCGAAATCTGCTCAAAAGCTTTTCTCTCTATTAGAGAAAGCTGTTTGATTCAATATTCAGTGCAAATCTTGCCAAACTGAAGGATGCTTATGCCTTATGAAATACAATGTTTTTGCAATGCTGTAAGACTGTTTTTAATGTGTTAGAAGTTATATGCACAAAAACAGGTTTCTGAGAGCAGTAATGTTGAAATACTGCATCTGTTCAAATGAAGTCAAATCTAGCCCAAATCTGCTCAAAAGCTTTTCTCTCTATTAGAGAAAGCTGTTTCATTCAATATTCAGTGCAAACCTTGCAAAACTGCATGATGCTTATGCCTTATGAAATACAATGTTTTTGCAATGCTGTAAGACTGTTTTTAATGTGTTAGAAGTTATATGCACCAAAACAGGTTTCTGAGAGCAGTAATGTTGAAATACTGCATCTGTTCAAATGAAGTCAAATCTAGCCCAAATCTGCTCAAAAGCTTTTCTCTCTATTAGAGAAAGCTGTTTCATTCAATATTCAGTGCAAACCTTGCCAAACTGCATGATGCTTATGCCTTATGAAACACAATGTTTTTGCAATGCTGTAAGACTGTTTTTAATGTGTTAGAAGTTATATGCACAAAAACAGGTTTCTGAGAGCAGTAATGTTGAAATACTACTTCTGTTCAAATGAAGTGAAATCTAGCCCAAATCTGCTCAAAAGCTTTTCTCTCTATTAGAGAAAGCTGTTTCATTCAATATTCAATGCAAATCTTGCCAAACTGCAGGATGCTTATGCCTTATGAAACACAATGTTTTTGCAAATGCTGTAAGACTGTTTTTAATGTGTTAGAAGTTATATGCACAAAAACAGGTTTCTGAGAGCAGTAATGTTGAAATACTTGCTTCTGTTCAAATGAAGTGAAATCTAGCCCAAATCTGCTCAAAAGCTTTTCTCTCTATTAGAGAAAGCTGTTTCATTCAATATTCAGTGCAAACCTTGCCAAACTGAAGGATGCTTATGCCATATGAAATACAATGTTTTTGCAATGCTGTAAGACTGTTTTTAATGTGTTCGAAGTTATATGCACAAAAAAAGGTTTCTGAGAGCAGTAATGTTGAAATACTGCTTCTGTTCAAATGAAGTCAAATCTAGCCCAAATCTGCTCAAAACCTTTTCTCTCTATCAGAGAAAGCTGTTTCATTCAATATTCAGTGCAAATCTTGCCAAACTGAAGGATGCTTATGCCTTATGAAATACAATGTTTTTGCAATGCTGTAAGACTGTTTTTAATGTGTTAGAAGTTATATGCACAAAAACAGGTTGCTGAGAGCAGTAATGTTGAAATACTGCATCTGTTCAAATGAAGTGAAATCTAGCCGAAATCTGCTCAAAAGCTTTTCTCTCTATTAGAGAAAGCTGTTTGATTCAATATTCAGTGCAAACCTTGCCAAACTGCAGGATGCTTATGCCTTATGGAACACAATGTTTTTGCAATGCTGTAAGACTGTTTTTAATGTGTTAGAAGTTATATGCACAAAAACAGGTTTCTGAGAGCAGTAATGTTGAAATACTGCTTCTGTTCAAATGAAGTGAAATCTAGCTGAAATCTGTTCAAAAGCTTTTCTCTCTATTAGAGAAAGCTGTTTCATTCAATATTCAGTGCAAACCTTGCCAAACTGCAGGATGCTTATGCCTTATGAAACACAATGTTTTTGCAATGCTGTAAGACTGTTTTTAATGTGTTAGAAGTTATATGCACAGAAACAGGTTTCTGAGAGCAGTAATGTTGAAATACTGCTTCTGTTCAAATGAAGTGAAATCTAGCCCAAATCTGCTCAAAAGCTTTTCTCTCTATTAGAGAAAGCTGTTTCATTCAATATTCAGTGCAAATCTTGCCAAACTGAAGGATGCTTTTGCCATATGAAATACAATGTTTTTGCAATGCTGTAAGACTGTTTTTAATGTGTTAGAAGTTATATGCACAAAAACAGGTTTCTGAGAGCAGTAATGTTGAAATACTGCATCTGTTCAAATGAAGTGAAATCTAGCCGAAATCTGCTCAAAAGCTTTTCTCTCTATTAGAGAAAGCTGTTTGATTCAATATTCAGTGCAAACCTTGCCAAACTGCAGGATGCTTATGCCTTATGAAACACAATGTTTTTGCAATGCTGTAAGACTGTTTTTAATGTGTTAGAAGTTATATGCACAAAAACAGGTTTCTGAGAGCAGTAATGTTGAAATACTGCTTCTGTTCAAATGAAGTGAAATCTAGCTGAAATCTGCTGAAAAGCTTTTCTCTCTATTAGAAGAAAGCTGTTTCAATCAATATTCAGTGCAAATCTTGACAAACTGAAGGATGCTTATGCCTTATGAAATACAATGTTTTTGCAATGCTGTAAGACTGTTTTTAATGTGTTAGAAGTTATATGCACAAAAACAGGTTTCTGAGAGCAGTAATGTTGAAATACTGCATCTGTTCAAATGATGTGAAATCTAGCCGAAATCTGCTCAAAAGCTTTTCTCTCTATTAGAGAAAGCTGTTTGATTCAATATTCAGTGCAAACCTTGCCAAACTGCAGGATGCTTATGCCTTATGAAACACAATGTTTTTGCAATGCTGTAAGACTGTTTTTAATGTGTTAGAAGTTATATGCACAAAAACAGGTTTCTGAGAGCAGTAATGTTGAAATACTGCTTCTGTTCAAATGAAGTGAAATCTAGCTGAAATCTGCTGAAAAGCTTTTCTCTCTATTAGAAGAAAGCTGTTTCAATCAATATTCAGTGCAAATCTTGACAAACTGAAGGATGCTTATGCCTTATGAAATACAATGTTTTTGCAATGCTGTAAGACTGTTTTTAATGTGTTAGAAGTTATATGCACAAAAACAGGTTTCTGAGAGCAGTAATGTTGAAATACTGCATCTGTTCAAATGATGTGAAATCTAGCCGAAATCTGCTCAAAAGCTTTTCTCTCTATTAGAGAAAGCTGTTTGATTCAATATTCAGTGCAAACCTTGCCAAACTACAGGATGCTTATGCCTTATGAAACACAATGTTTTTGCAATGCTGTAAGACTGTTTTTAATGTGTTAGAAGTTATATGCACAAAAACAGGTTTCTGAGAGCAGTAATGTTGAAATACTGCTTCTGTTCAAATGAAGTGAAATCTAGCCCAAATCTGCTCAAAAGCTTTTCTCTCTATTAGAGAAACCTGTTTCATTCAATATTCAGTGCAAATCTTGCCAAACTGCAGGATGCTTATGCCTTATGAAGCACAATATTTTTGCAATGCTGTAAGACTGTTTTTAATGTGTTAGAAGTTATATGCACAAAAACAGGTTTCTGAGAGCAGTAATGTTGAAATACTTGCTTCTGTTCAAATGAAGTCAAATCTAGCCCAAATCTGCTCAAAAGCTTTTCTCTCTATTAGAGAAAGCTGTTTCATTCAATATTCAGTGCAAATTTTGCCAAACTGCATGATGCTTATGCCTTATGAAACACAATGTTTTTGCAATGCTGTAAGACTGTTTTTAATGTGTTAGAAGTTATATGCACCAAAACAGGTTTCTGAGAGCAGTAATGTTGAAATACTGCATCTGTTCAAATGAAGTCAAATCTAGCCCAAATCTGCTCAAAAGCTTTTCTCTCTATTAGAGAAAGCTGTTTCATTCAATATTCAGTGCAAACCTTGCAAAACTGCATGATGCTTATGCCTTATGAAATACAATGTTTTTGCAATGCTGTAAGACTGTTTTTAATGTGTTAGAAGTTATATGCACCAAAACAGGTTTCTGAGAGCAGTAATGTTGAAATACTGCATCTGTTCAAATGAAGTCAAATCTAGCCCAAATCTGCTCAAAAGCTTTTCTCTCTATTAGAGAAAGCTGTTTCATTCAATATTCAGTGCAAACCTTGCCAAACTGCATGATGCTTATGCCTTATGAAACACAATGTTTTTGCAATGCTGTAAGACTGTTTTTAATGTGTTAGAAGTTATATGCACAAAAACAGGTTTCTGAGAGCAGTAATGTTGAAATACTACTTCTGTTCAAATGAAGTGAAATCTAGCCCAAATCTGCTCAAAAGCTTTTCTCTCTATTAGAGAAAGCTGTTTCATTCAATATTCAATGCAAATCTTGCCAAACTGCAGGATGCTTATGCCTTATGAAACACAATGTTTTTGCAAATGCTGTAAGACTGTTTTTAATGTGTTCGAAGTTATATGCACAAAAAAAGGTTTCTGAGAGCAGTAATGTTGAAATACTGCTTCTGTTCAAATGAAGTCAAATCTAGCCCAAATCTGCTCAAAACCTTTTCTCTCTATCAGAGAAAGCTGTTTCATTCAATATTCAGTGCAAACCTTGCCAAACTGAAGGATGCTTATGCCATATGAAATACAATGTTTTTGCAATGCTGTAAGACTGTTTTTAATGTGTTCGAAGTTATATGCACAAAAAAAGGTTTCTGAGAGCAGTAATGTTGAAATACTGCTTCTGTTCAAATGAAGTCAAATCTAGCCCAAATCTGCTCAAAACCTTTTCTCTCTATCAGAGAAAGCTGTTTCATTCAATATTCAGTGCAAACCTTGCCAAACTGAAGGATGCTTATGCCATATGAAATACAATGTTTTTGCAATGCTGTAAGACTGTTTTTAATGTGTTAGAAGTTATATGCACAAAAACAGGTTGCTGAGAGCAGTAATGTTGAAATACTGCATCTGTTCAAATGAAGTGAAATCTAGCCGAAATCTGCTCAACAGCTTTTCTCTCTATTAGAGAAAGCTGTTTGATTCAATATTCAGTGCAAACCTTGCCAAACTGCAGGATGCTTATGCCTTATGAAACACAATGTTTTTGCAATGCTGTAAGACTGTTTTTAATGTGTTAGAAGTTATATGCACAAAAACAGGTTTCTGAGAGCAGTAATGTTGAAATACTGCTTCTGTTCAAATGAAGTGAAATCTAGCTGAAATCTGTTCAAAAGCTTTTCTCTCTATTAGAGAAAGCTGTTTCATTCAATATTCAGTGCAAACCTTGCCAAACTGCAGGATGCTTATGCCTTATGAAACACAATGTTTTTGCAATGCTGTAAGACTGTTTTTAATGTGTTAGAAGTTATATGCACAAAACAGGTTTCTGAGAGCAGTAATGTTGAAATACTGCATCTGTTCAAATGAAGTCAAATCTAGCCCAAATCTGCTCAAAAGCTTTTCTCTCTATTAGAGAAAGCTGTTTCATTCAATATTCAGTGCAAACCTTGCCAAACTGCATGATGCTTATGCCTTATGAAACACAATGTTTTTGCAATGCTGTAAGACTGTTTTTAATGTGTTAGAAGTTATATGCACAAAAACAGGTTTCTGAGAGCAGTAATGTTGAAATACTACTTCTGTTCAAATGAAGTGAAATCTAGCCCAAATCTGCTCAAAAGCTTTTCTCTCTATTAGAGAAAGCTGTTTCATTCAATATTCAATGCAAATCTTGCCAAACTGCAGGATGCTTATGCCTTATGAAACACAATGTTTTTGCAAATGCTGTAAGACTGTTTTTAATGTGTTAGAAGTTATATGCACAAAAACAGGTTTCTGAGAGCAGTAATGTTGAAATACTTGCTTCTGTTCAAATGAAGTGAAATCTAGCCCAAATCTGCTCAAAAGCTTTTCTCTCTATTAGAGAAAGCTGTTTCATTCAATATTCAGTGCAAACCTTGCCAAACTGAAGGATGCTTATGCCATATGAAATACAATGTTTTTGCAATGCTGTAAGACTGTTTTTAATGTGTTCGAAGTTATATGCACAAAAACAGGTTTCTGAGAGCAGTAATGTTGAAATACTGCATCTGTTCAAATGAAGTCAAATCTAGCCCAAATCTGCTCAAAAAGCTTTTCTCTCTATTAGAGAAAGCTGTTTCATTCAATATTCAGTGCAAACCTTGCCAAACTGCATGATGCTTATGCCTTATGAAACACAATGTTTTTGCAATGCTGTAAGACTGTTTTTAATGTGTTAGAAGTTATATGCACAAAAACAGGTTTCTGAGAGCAGTAATGTTGAAATACTGCTTCTGTTCAAATGAAGTGAAATCTAGCTGAAATCTGTTCAAAAGCTTTTCTCTCTATTAGAGAAAGCTGTTTCATTCAATATTCAATGCAAATCTTGCCAAACTGCAGGATGCTTATGCCTTATGAAACACAATGTTTTTGCAAATGCTGTAAGACTGTTTTTAATGTGTTAGAAGTTATATGCACAAAAACAGGTTTCTGAGAGCAGTAATGTTGAAATACTTGCTTCTGTTCAAATGAAGTGAAATCTAGCCCAAATCTGCTCAAAAGCTTTTCTCTCTATTAGAGAAAGCTGTTTCATTCAATATTCAGTGCAAACCTTGCCAAACTGAAGGATGCTTATGCCATATGAAATACAATGTTTTTGCAATGCTGTAAGACTGTTTTTAATGTGTTCGAAGTTATATGCACAAAAACAGGTTTCTGAGAGCAGTAATGTTGAAATAATTGCTTCTGTTCAAATGAAGTGAAATCTAGCCCAAATCTGCTCAAAAGCTTTTCTCTCTATTAGAGAAAGCTGTTTCATTCAATATTCAGTGCAAACCTTGCCAAACTGAAGGATGCTTATGCCATATGAAATACAATGTTTTTGCAATGCTGTAAGACTGTTTTTAATGTGTTCGAAGTTATATGCACAAAAAAAGGTTTCTGAGAGCAGTAATGTTGAAATACTTCTTCTGTTCAAATGAAGTGAAATCTAGCCCAAATCTGCTCAAAACCTTTTCTCTCTATTAGAGAAAGCTGTTTCATTCAATATTCAGTGCAAACCTTGCCAAACTGAAGGATGCTTATGCCTTATGAAATACAATGTTTTTGCAATGCTGTAAGACTGTTTTTAATGTGTTAGAAGTTATATGCACAAAAACAGGTTTCTGAGAGCAGTAATGTTGAAATACTGCTTCTGTTCAAATGAAGTGAAATCTAGCTGAAATCTGTTCAAAAGCTTTCCTCTCTATTAGAGAAAGCTGTTTCATTCAATATTCAGTGCAAACCTTGCCAAACTGCAGGATGCTTATGCCTTATGAAACACAATGTTTTTGCAATGCTGTAAGACTGTTTTTAATGTGTTAGAAGTTATATGCACAGAAACAGGTTTCTGAGAGCAGTAATGTTGAAATACTGCTTCTGTTCAAATGAAGTGAAATCTAGCCCAAATCTGCTCAAAAGCTTTTCTCTCTATTAGAGAAAGCTGTTTCATTCAATATTCAGTGCAAATCTTGCCAAACTGAAGGATGCTTATGCCATATGAAATACAATGTTTTTGCAATGCTGTAAGACTGTTTTTAATGTGTTAGAAGTTATATGCACAAAAACAGGTTTCTGAGAGCATTAATGTTGAAATACTGCATCTGTTCAAATGAAGTGAAATCTAGCCGAAATCTGCTCAAAAGCTTTTCTCTCTATTAGATAAAGCTGTTTGATTCAATATTCAGTGCAAACCTTGCCAAACTGCAGGATGCTTATGCCTTATGAAACACAATGTTTTTGCAATGCTGTAAGACTGTTTTTAATGTGTTAGAAGTTATATGCACAAAAACAGGTTTCTGAGAGCAGTAATGTTGAAATACTGCTTCTGTTCAAATGAAGTGAAATCTAGCTGAAATCTGCTGAAAAGCTTTTCTCTCTATTAGAGAAAGCTGTTTGATTCAATATTCAGTGCAAACCTTGCCAAACTGCAGGATGCTTATGCCTTATGAAACACAATGTTTTTGCAATGCTGTAAGACTGTTTTTAATGTGTTAGAAGTTATATGCACAAAAACAGGTTTCTGAGAGCATTAATGTTGAAATACTGCATCTGTTCAAATGAAGTGAAATCTAGCCGAAATCTGCTCAAAAGCTTTTCTCTCTATTAGATAAAGCTGTTTGATTCAATATTCAGTGCAAACCTTGCCAAACTGCAGGATGCTTATGCCTTATGAAACACAATGTTTTTGCAATGCTGTAAGACTGTTTTTAATGTGTTAGAAGTTATATGCACAAAAACAGGTTTCTGAGAGCAGTAATGTTGAAATACTGCTTCTGTTCAAATGAAGTGAAATCTAGCTGAAATCTGCTGAAAAGCTTTTCTCTCTATTAGAAGAAAGCTGTTTCAATCAATATTCAGTGCAAATCTTGACAAACTGAAGGATGCTTATGCCTTATGAAATACAATGTTTTTGCAATGCTGTAAGACTGTTTTTAATGTGTTAGAAGTTATATGCACAAAAACAGGTTTCTGAGAGCAGTAATGTTGAAATACTGCATCTGTTCAAATGAAGTCAAATCTAGCCCAAATCTGCTCAAAAGCTTTTCTCTCTATTAGAGAAAGCTGTTTCATTCAATATTCAGTGCAAACCTTGCCAAACTGCATGATGCTTATGCCTCATGAAATACAATGTTTTTGCAATGCTGTAAGACTGTTTTTAATGTGTTAGAAGTTATATGCACAAAAACAGGTTTCTGAGAGCAGTAATGTTGAAATACTACTTCTGTTCAAATGAAGTGAAATCTAGCCCAAATCTGCTCAAAAGCTTTTCTCTCTATTAGAGAAAGCTGTTTCATTCAATATTCAATGCAAATCTTGCCAAACTGCAGGATGCTTATGCCTTATGAAACACAATGTTTTTGCAAATGCTGTAAGACTGTTTTTAATGTGTTAGAAGTTATATGCACAAAAACAGGTTTCTGAGAGCAGTAATATTGAAATACTTGCTTCTGTTCAAATGAAGTGAAATCTAGCCCAAATCTGCTCAAAAGCTTTTCTCTCTATTAGAGAAAGCTGTTTCATTCAATATTCAGTGCAAACCTTGCCAAACTGAAGGATGCTTATGCCATATGAAATACAATGTTTTTGCAATGCTGTAAGACTGTTTTTAATGTGTTCGAAGTTATATGCACAAAAAAAGGTTTCTGAGAGCAGTAATGTTGAAATACTGCTTCTGTTCAAATGAAGTGAAATCTAGCCCAAATCTGCTCAAAACCTTTTCTCTCTATCAGAGAAAGCTGTTTCATTCAATATTCAGTGCAAATCTTGCCAAACTGAAGGATGCTTATGCCTTATGAAATACAATGTTTTTGCAATGCTGTAAGACTGTTTTTAATGTGTTAGAAGTTATATGCACAAAAACAGGTTTCTGAGAGCAGTAATGTTGAAATACTGCATCTGTTCAAATGAAGTGAAATCTAGCCGAAATCTGCTCAAAAGCTTTTCTCTCTATTAGAGAAAGCTGTTTGATTCAATATTCAGTGCAAACCTTGCCAAACTGCAGGATGCTTATGCCTTATGAAACACAATGTTTTTGCAATGCTGTAAGACTGTTTTTAATGTGTTAGAAGTTATATGCACAAAAACAGGTTTCTGAGAGCAGTAATGTTGAAATACTGCTTCTGTTCAAATGAAGTGAAATCTAGCTGAAATCTGTTCAAAAGCTTTTCTCTCTATTAGAGAAAGCTGTTTCATTCAATATTCAGTGCAAACCTTGCCAAACTGCAGGATGCTTATGCCTTATGAAACACAATGTTTTTGCAATGCTGTAAGACTGTTTTTAATGTGTTAGAAGTTATATGCACAGAAACAGGTTTCTGAGAGCAGTAATGTTGAAATACTGCTTCTGTTCAAATGAAGTGAAATCTAGCCCAAATCTGCTCAAAAGCTTTTCTCTCTATTAGAGAAAGCTGTTTGATTCAATATTCAGTGCAAATCTTGCCAAACTGAAGGATGCTTATGCCTTATGAAATACAATGGTTTTGCAATGCTGTAAGACTGTTTTTAATGTGTTAGAAGTTATATGCACAAAACAGGTTTCTGAGAGCAGTAATGTTGAAATACTGCATCTGTTCAAATGAAGTGAAATCTAGCCCAAAACTGCTCAAAAGCTTTTCTCTCTATTAGAGAAAGCTGTTTCATTCAATATTCAGTGCAAACCTTGCCAAACTGCATGATGCTTATGCCTTATGAAACACAATGTTTTTGCAATGCTGTAAGACTGTTTTTAATGTGTTAGAAGTTATATGCACAAAAACAGGTTTCTGAGAGCAGTAATGTTGAAATACTACTTCTGTTCAAATGAAGTGAAATCTAGCCCAAATCTGCTCAAAAGCTTTTCTCTCTATTAGAGAAAGCTGTTTCATTCAATATTCAATGCAAATCTTGCCAAACTGCAGGATGCTTATGCCTTATGAAACACAATGTTTTTGCAAATGCTGTAAGACTGTTTTTAATGTGTTAGAAGTTATATGCACAAAAACAGGTTTCTGAGAGCAGTAATGTTGAAATACTTGCTTCTGTTCAAATGAAGTGAAATCTAGCCCAAATCTGCTCAAAAGCTTTTCTCTCTATTAGAGAAAGCTGTTTCATTCAATATTCAGTGCAAACCTTGCCAAACTGAAGGATGCTTATGCCATATGAAATACAATGTTTTTGCAATGCTGTAAGACTGTTTTTAATGTGTTCGAAGTTATATGCACAAAAACAGGTTTCTGAGATCAGTAATGTTGAAATACTTGCTTCTGTTCAAATGAAGTGAAATCTAGCCCAAATCTGCTCAAAAGCTTTTCTCTCTATCAGAGAAAGCTGTTTCATTCAATATTCAGTGCAAACCTTGCCAAACTGAAGGATGCTTATGCCATATGAAATACAATGTTTTTGCAATGCTGTAAGACTGTTTTTAATGTGTTCGAAGTTATATGCACAAAAAAAGGTTTCTGAGAGCAGTAATGTTGAAATACTGCTTCTGTTCAAATGAAGTGAAATCTAGCCCAAATCTGCTCAAAACCTTTTCTCTCTATCAGAGAAAGCTGTTTCATTCAATATTCAGTGCAAATCTTGCCAAACTGAAGGATGCTTATGCCATATGAAATACAATGTTTTTGCAATGCTGTAAGACTGTTTTTAATGTGTTAGAAGTTATATGCACAAAAACAGGTTTCTGAGAGCAGTAATGTTGAAATACTGCATCTGTTCAAATGAAGTGAAATCTAGCCGAAATCTGCTCAAAAGCTTTTCTCTCTATTAGAAGAAAGCTGTTTGATTCAATATTCAGTGCAAACCTTGCCAAACTGCAGGATGCTTATGCCTTATGAAACACAATGTTTTTGCAATGCTGTAAGACTGTTTTTAATGTGTTAGAAGTTATATGCACAAAAACAGGTTTCTGAGAGCAGTAATGTTGAAATACTGCATCTGTTCAAATGATGTGAAATCTAGCCGAAATCTGCTCAAAAGCTTTTCTCTCTATTAGAGAAAGCTGTTTCATTCAATATTCAGTGCAAACCTTGCCAAACTACAGGATGCTTATGCCTTATGAAACACAATGTTTTTGGAATGCTGTAAGACTGTTTTTAATGTGTTAGAAGTTATATGCACAAAAACAGGTTTCTGAGAGCAGTAATGTTGAAATACTGCTTCTGTTCAAATGAAGTGAAATCTAGCCCAAATCTGCTCAAAAGCTTTTCTCTCTATTAGAGAAACCTGTTTCATTCAATATTCAGTGCAAATCTTGCCAAACTGCAGGATGCTTATGCCTTATGAAGCACAATATTTTTGCAATGCTGTAAGACTGTTTTTAATGTGTTAGAAGTTATATGCACAAAAACAGGTTTCTGAGAGCAGTAATGTTGAAATACTTGCTTCTGTTCAAATGAAGTCAAATCTAGCCCAAATCTGCTCAAAAGCCTTTCTCTCTATTAGAGAAAGCTGTTTCATTCAATATTCAGTGCAAATTTTGCCAAACTGCATGATGCTTATGCCTTATGAAACACAATGTTTTTGCAATGCTGTAAGACTGTTTTTAATGTGTTAGAAGTTATATGCACAAAAACAGGTTTCTGAGAGCAGTAAATGTTGAAATACTGCATCTGTTCAAATGAAGTGAAATCTAGCCGAAATCTGCTCAAAAGCTTTTCTCTCTATTAGAGAAAGCTGTTTGATTCAATATTCAGTGCAAATCTTGCCAAACTGAAGGATGCTTATGCCTTATGAAATACAATGTTTTTGCAATGCTGTAAGACTGTTTTTAATGTGTTAGAAGTTATATGCACAAAACAGGTTTCTGAGAGCAGTAATGTTGAAATACTGCATCTGTTCAAATGAAGTCAAATCTAGCCCAAATCTGCTCAAAAGCTTTTCTCTCTATTAGAGAAAGCTGTTTCATTCAATATTCAGTGCAAACCTTGCCAAACTGCATGATGCTTATGCCTTATGAAACACAATGTTTTTGCAATGCTGTAAGACTGTTTTTAATGTGTTAGAAGTTATATGCACAAAAACAGGTTTCTGAGAGCAGTAATGTTGAAATACTACTTCTGTTCAAATGAAGTGAAATCTAGCCCAAATCTGCTCAAAAGCTTTTCTCTCTATTAGAGAAAGCTGTTTCATTCAATATTCAATGCAAATCTTGCCAAACTGC
>NC_068418.1:989773-1069718 GCF_023724105.1 Carassius gibelio
ATAAGGCATAAGCATCATGCAGTTTGGCAAGGTTTGCACTGAATATTGAATGAAACAGCTTTCTCTAATAGAGAGAAAAGCTTTTGAGCAGATTTGGGCTAGATTTGACTTCATTTGAACAGATGCAGTATTTCAACATTACTGCTCTCAGAAACCTGTTTTGGTGCATATAACTTCTAACACATTAAAAACAGTCTTACAGCATTGCAAAAACATTGTATTTCATAAGGCATAAGCATCATGCAGTTTTGCAAGGTTTGCACTGAATATTGAATGAAACAGCTTTCTCTAATAGAGAGAAAAGCTTTTGAGCAGATTTGGGCTAGATTTGACTTCATTTGAACAGATGCAGTATTTCAACATTACTGCTCTCAGAAACCTGTTTTTGTGCATATAACTTCTAACACATTAAAAACAGTCTTACAGCATTGCAAAAACATTGTATTTCATAAGGCATAAGCATCCTTCAGTTTGGCAAGATTTGCACTGAATATTGAATCAAACAGCTTTCTCTAATAGAGAGAAAAGCTTTTGAGCAGATTTCGGCTAGATTTCACTTCATTTGAACAGATGCAGTATTTCAACATTTACTGCTCTCAGAAACCTGTTTTTGTGCATATAACTTCTAACACATTAAAAACAGTCTTACAGCATTGCAAAAACATTGTGTTTCATAAGGCATAAGCATCATGCAGTTTGGCAAAATTTGCACTGAATATTGAATGAAACAGCTTTCTCTAATAGAGAGAAAAGCTTTTGAGCAGATTTGGGCTAGATTTGACTTCATTTGAACAGAAGCAAGTATTTCAACATTACTGCTCTCAGAAACCTGTTTTTGTGCATATAACTTCTAACACATTAAAAACAGTCTTACAGCATTGCAAAAATATTGTGCTTCATAAGGCATAAGCATCCTGCAGTTTGGCAAGATTTGCACTGAATATTGAATGAAACAGGTTTCTCTAATAGAGAGAAAAGCTTTTGAGCAGATTTGGGCTAGATTTCACTTCATTTGAACAGAAGCAGTATTTCAACATTACTGCTCTCAGAAACCTGTTTTTGTGCATATAACTTCTAACACATTAAAAACAGTCTTACAGCATTGCAAAAACATTGTGTTTCATAAGGCATAAGCATCCTGTAGTTTGGCAAGGTTTGCACTGAATATTGAATCAAACAGCTTTCTCTAATAGAGAGAAAAGCTTTTGAGCAGATTTCGGCTAGATTTCACATCATTTGAACAGATGCAGTATTTCAACATTACTGCTCTCAGAAACCTGTTTTTGTGCATATAACTTCTAACACATTAAAAACAGTCTTACAGCATTGCAAAAACATTGTATTTCATAAGGCATAAGCATCCTTCAGTTTGTCAAGATTTGCACTGAATATTGATTGAAACAGCTTTCTTCTAATAGAGAGAAAAGCTTTTCAGCAGATTTCAGCTAGATTTCACTTCATTTGAACAGAAGCAGTATTTCAACATTACTGCTCTCAGAAACCTGTTTTTGTGCATATAACTTCTAACACATTAAAAACAGTCTTACAGCATTGCAAAAACATTGTGTTTCATAAGGCATAAGCATCCTGCAGTTTGGCAAGGTTTGCACTGAATATTGAATCAAACAGCTTTATCTAATAGAGAGAAAAGCTTTTGAGCAGATTTCGGCTAGATTTCACTTCATTTGAACAGATGCAGTATTTCAACATTAATGCTCTCAGAAACCTGTTTTTGTGCATATAACTTCTAACACATTAAAAACAGTCTTACAGCATTGCAAAAACATTGTGTTTCATAAGGCATAAGCATCCTGCAGTTTGGCAAGGTTTGCACTGAATATTGAATCAAACAGCTTTCTCTAATAGAGAGAAAAGCTTTTGAGCAGATTTCGGCTAGATTTCACTTCATTTGAACAGATGCAGTATTTCAACATTACTGCTCTCAGAAACCTGTTTTTGTGCATATAACTTCTAACACATTAAAAACAGTCTTACAGCATTGCAAAAACATTGTATTTCATATGGCATAAGCATCCTTCAGTTTGGCAAGATTTGCACTGAATATTGAATGAAACAGCTTTCTCTAATAGAGAGAAAAGCTTTTGAGCAGATTTGGGCTAGATTTCACTTCATTTGAACAGAAGCAGTATTTCAACATTACTGCTCTCAGAAACCTGTTTCTGTGCATATAACTTCTAACACATTAAAAACAGTCTTACAGCATTGCAAAAACATTGTGTTTCATAAGGCATAAGCATCCTGCAGTTTGGCAAGGTTTGCACTGAATATTGAATGAAACAGCTTTCTCTAATAGAGAGAAAAGCTTTTGAACAGATTTCAGCTAGATTTCACTTCATTTGAACAGAAGCAGTATTTCAACATTACTGCTCTCAGAAACCTGTTTTTGTGCATATAACTTCTAACACATTAAAAACAGTCTTACAGCATTGCAAAAACATTGTATTTCATAAGGCATAAGCATCCTTCAGTTTGGCAAGATTTGCACTGAATATTGAATGAAACAGCTTTCTCTGATAGAGAGAAAAGGTTTTGAGCAGATTTGGGCTAGATTTCACTTCATTTGAACAGAAGCAGTATTTCAACATTACTGCTCTCAGAAACCTTTTTTTGTGCATATAACTTCGAACACATTAAAAACAGTCTTACAGCATTGCAAAAACATTGTATTTCATATGGCATAAGCATCCTTCAGTTTGGCAAGGTTTGCACTGAATATTGAATGAAACAGCTTTCTCTAATAGAGAGAAAAGCTTTTGAGCAGATTTGGGCTAGATTTCACTTCATTTGAACAGAAGCAAGTATTTCAACATTACTGCTCTCAGAAACCTGTTTTTGTGCATATAACTTCTAACACATTAAAAACAGTCTTACAGCATTTGCAAAAACATTGTGTTTCATAAGGCATAAGCATCCTGCAGTTTGGCAAGATTTGCATTGAATATTGAATGAAACAGCTTTCTCTAATAGAGAGAAAAGCTTTTGAGCAGATTTGGGCTAGATTTCACTTCATTTGAACAGAAGTAGTATTTCAACATTACTGCTCTCAGAAACCTGTTTTTGTGCATATAACTTCTAACACATTAAAAACAGTCTTACAGCATTGCAAAAACATTGTGTTTCATAAGGCATAAGCATCATGCAGTTTGGCAAGGTTTGCACTGAATATTGAATGAAACAGCTTTCTCTAATAGAGAGAAAAGCTTTTGAGCAGATTTGGGCTAGATTTGACTTCATTTGAACAGATGCAGTATTTCAACATTACTGCTCTTAGAAACCTGTTTTTGTGCATATAACTTCTAACACATTAAAAACAGTCTTACAGCATTGCAAAAACATTGTATTTCATAAGGCATAAGCATCCTTCAGTTTGGCAAGATTTGCACTGAATATTGAATCAAACAGCTTTCTCTAATAGAGAGAAAAGCTTTTGAGCAGATTTCGGCTAGATTTCACTTCATTTAAACAGATGCAGTATTTCAACATTACTGCTCTCAGAAACCTGTTTTTGTGCATATAACTTCTAACACATTAAAAACAGTCTTACAGCATTGCAAAAACATTGTGTTTCATAAGGCATAAGCATCCTGCAGTTTGGCAAGGTTTGCACTGAATATTGAATCAAACAGCTTTCTCTAATAGAGAGAAAAGCTTTTGAGCAGATTTCGGCTAGATTTCACTTCATTTGAACAGATGCAGTATTTCAACATTACTGCTCTCAGAAACCTGTTTTTGTGCATATAACTTCTAACACATTAAAAACAGTCTTACAGCATTGCAAAAACATTGTGTTTCATAAGGCATAAGCATCCTGCAGTTTGGCAAGGTTTGCACTGAATATTGAATCAAACAGCTTTCTCTAATAGAGAGAAAAGCTTTTGAGCAGATTTGGGCTAGATTTCACTTCATTTGAACAGATGCAGTATTTCAACATTACTGCTCTCAGAAACCTGTTTTTGTGCATATAACTTCTAACACATTAAAAACAGTCTTACAGCATTGCAAAAACATTGTATTTCATATGGCATAAGCATCCTTCAGTTTGGCAAGATTTGCATTGAATATTGAATGAAACAGCTTTCTATAATAGAGAGAAAAGCTTTTGAGCAGATTTGGGCTAGATTTCACTTCATTTGAACAGAAGCAGTATTTCAACATTACTGCTCTCAGAAACCTGTTTCTGTGCATATAACTTCTAACACATTAAAAACAGTCTTACAGCATTGCAAAAACATTGTGTTTCATAAGGCATAAGCATCCTGCAGTTTGGCAAGGTTTGCACTGAATATTGAATGAAACAGCTTTCTCTAATAGAGAGAAAAGCTTTTGAACAGATTTCAGCTAGATTTCACTTCATTTGAACAGAAGCAGTATTTCAACATTACTGCTCTCAGAAACCTGTTTTTGTGCATATAACTTCTAACACATTAAAAACAGTCTTACAGCATTGCAAAAACATTGTGTTTCATAAGGCATAAGCATCCTGCAGTTTGGCAAGGTTTGCACTGAATATTGAATCAAACAGCTTTCTCTAATAGAGAGAAAAGCTTTTGAGCAGATTTCGGCTAGATTTCACTTCATTTGAACAGATGCAGTATTTCAACATTACTGCTCTCAGAAACCTGTTTTTGTGCATATAACTTCTAACACATTAAAAACAGTCTTACAGCATTGCAAAAACAGTGTATTTCATAAGGCATAAGCATCCTTCAGTTTGGCAAGATTTGCACTGAATATTGAATGAAACAGCTTTCTCTGATAGAGAGAAAAGGTTTTGAGCAGATTTGGGCTAGATTTCACTTCATTTGAACAGAAGCAGTATTTCAACATTACTGCTCTCAGAAACCTTTTTTTGTGCATATAACTTCGAACACATTAAAAACAGTCTTACAGCATTGCAAAAACATTGTATTTCATATGGCATAAGCATCCTTCAGTTTGGCAAGGTTTGCACTGAATATTGAATGAAACAGCTTTCTCTAATAGAGAGAAAAGCTTTTGAGCAGATTTGGGCTAGATTTCACTTCATTTGAACAGAAGCAAGTATTTCAACATTACTGCTCTCAGAAACCTGTTTTTGTGCATATAACTTCTAACACATTAAAAACAGTCTTACAGCATTTGCAAAAACATTGTGTTTCATAAGGCATAAGCATCCTGCAGTTTGGCAAGATTTGCATTGAATATTGAATGAAACAGCTTTGTCTAATAGAGAGAAAAGCTTTTGAGCAGATTTGGTCTAGATTTCACTTCATTTGAACAGAAGTAGTATTTCAACATTACTGCTCTCAGAAACCTGTTTTTGTGCATATAACTTCTAACACATTAAAAACAGTCTTACAGCATTTGCAAAAACATTGTGTTTCATAAGGCATAAGCATCCTGCAGTTTGGCAAGATTTGCATTGAATATTGAATGAAACAGCTTTGTCTAATAGAGAGAAAAGCTTTTGAGCAGATTTGGTCTAGATTTCACTTCATTTGAACAGAAGCAGTATTTCAACATTACTGCTCTCAGAAACCTGTTTTTGTGCATATAACTTCTAACACATTAAAAACAGTCTTACAGCATTGCAAAAACATTGTGTTTCATAAGGCATAAGCATCCTGCAGTTTGGCAAGGTTTGCACTGAATATTGAATCAAACAGCTTTCTCTAATAGAGAGAAAAGCTTTTGAGCAGATTTCGGCTAGATTTCACTTCATTTGAACAGATGCAGTATTTCAACATTACTGCTCTCAGAAACCTGTTTTTGTGCATATAACTTCTAACACATTAAAAACAGTCTTACAGCATTGCAAAAACATTGTATTTCATAAGGCATAAGCATCCTTCAGTTTGGCAAGATTTGCACTGAATATTGAATGAAACAGCTTTCTCTGATAGAGAGAAAAGGTTTTGAGCAGATTTGGGCTAGATTTCACTTCATTTGAACAGAAGCAGTATTTCAACATTACTGCTCTCAGAAACCTTTTTTTGTGCATATAACTTCGAACACATTAAAAACAGTCTTACAGCATTGCAAAAACATTGTATTTCATATGGCATAAGCATCCTTCAGTTTGGCAAGGTTTGCACTGAATATTGAATGAAACAGCTTTCTCTAATAGAGAGAAAAGCTTTTGAGCAGATTTGGGCTAGATTTCACTTCATTTGAACAGAAGCAAGTATTTCAACATTACTGCTCTCAGAAACCTGTTTTGTGCATATAACTTCTAACACATTAAAAACAGTCTTACAGCATTGCAAAAACATTGTGTTTCATAAGGCATAAGCATCCTGCAGTTTGGCAAGGTTTGCACTGAATATTGAATCAAACAGCTTTCTCTAATAGAGAGAAAAGCTTTTGAGCAGATTTCGGCTAGATTTCACTTCATTTGAACAGATGCAGTATTTCAACATTACTGCTCTCAGAAACCTGTTTTTGTGCATATAACTTCTAACACATTAAAAACAGTCTTACAGCATTGCAAAAACATTGTATTTCATAAGGCATAAGCATCCTTCAGTTTGTCAAGATTTGCACTGAATATTGAATGAAACAGCTTTCTCTGATAGAGAGAAAAGGTTTTGAGCAGATTTGGGCTAGATTTCACTTCATTTGAACAGAAGCAGTATTTCAACATTACTGCTCTCAGAAACCTTTTTTTGTGCATATAACTTCGAACACATTAAAAACAGTCTTACAGCATTGCAAAAACATTGTATTTCATATGGCATAAGCATCCTTCAGTTTGGCAAGGTTTTCACTGAATATTGAATGAAACAGCTTTCTCTAATAGAGAGAAAAGCTTTTGAGCAGATTTGGGCTAGATTTCACTTCATTTGAACAGAAGCAAGTATTTCAACATTACTGCTCTCAGAAACCTGTTTTTGTGCATATAACTTCTAACACATTAAAAACAGTCTTACAGCATTTGCAAAAACATTGTGTTTCATAAGGCATAAGCATCCTGCAGTTTGGCAAGATTTGCATTGAATATTGAATGAAACAGCTTTGTCTAATAGAGAGAAAAGCTTTTGAGCAGATTTGGTCTAGATTTCACTTCATTTGAACAGAAGTAGTATTTCAACATTACTGCTCTCAGAAACCTGTTTTTGTGCATATAACTTCTAACACATTAAAAACAGTCTTACAGCATTGCAAAAACATTGTGTTTCATATGGCATAAGCATCCTTCAGTTTGGCAAGATTTGCACTGAATATTGAATGAAACAGCTTTCTCTAATAGAGAGAAAAGCTTTTGAGCAGATTTGGGCTAGATTTCACTTCATTTGAACAGAAGCAGTATTTCAACATTACTGCTCTCAGAAACCTGTTTCTGTGCATATAACTTCTAACACATTAAAAACAGTCTTACAGCATTGCAAAAACATTGTGTTTCATAAGGCATAAGCATCCTGCAGTTTGGCAAGGTTTGCACTGAATATTGAATGAAACAGCTTTCTCTAATAGAGAGAAAAGCTTTTGAACAGATTTCAGCTAGATTTCACTTCATTTGAACAGAAGCAGTATTTCAACATTACTGCTCTCAGAAACCTGTTTTTGTGCATATAACTTCTAACACATTAAAAACAGTCTTACAGCATTGCAAAAACATTGTGTTTCATAAGGCATAAGCATCCTGCAGTTTGGCAAGGTTTGCACTGAATATTGAATCAAACAGCTTTCTCTAATAGAGAGAAAAGCTTTTGAGCAGATTTCGGCTAGATTTCACTTCATTTGAACAGATGCAGTATTTCAACATTACTGCTCTCAGAAACCTGTTTTTGTGCATATAACTTCTAACACATTAAAAACAGTCTTACAGCATTGCAAAAACATTGTATTTCATAAGGCATAAGCATCCTTCAGTTTGGCAAGATTTGCACTGAATATTGAATCAAACAGCTTTCTCTAATAGAGAGAAAAGCTTTTGAGCAGATTTGGGCTAGATTTCACTTCATTTGAACAGATGCAGTATTTCAACATTACTGCTCTCAGAAACCTGTTTTTGTGCATATAACTTCTAACACATTAAAAACAGTCTTACAGCATTGCAAAAACATTGTATTTCATATGGCATAAGCATCCTTCAGTTTGGCAAGATTTGCACTGAATATTGAATGAAACAGCTTTCTCTAATAGAGAGAAAAGCTTTTCAGCAGATTTCAGCTAGATTTCACTTCATTTGAACAGAAGCAGTATTTCAACATTACTGCTCTCAGAAACCTGTTTTTGTGCATATAGCTTCTAACACATTAAAAACAGTCTTACAGCATTGCAAAAACATTGTGTTTCATAAGGCATAAGCATCCTGCAGTTTGGCAAGATTTGCATTGAATATTGAATGAAACAGCTTTCTATAATAGAGAGAAAAGCTTTTGAGCAGATTTGGGCTAGATTTCACTTCATTTGAACAGATGCAGTATTTCAACATTACTGCTCTTAGAAACCTGTTTTTGTGCATATAACTTCTAACACATTAAAAACAGTCTTACAGCATTGCAAAAACATTGTATTTCATAAGGCATAAGCATCCTTCAGTTTGGCAAGATTTGCACTGAATATTGAATCAAACAGCTTTCTCTAATAGAGAGAAAAGCTTTTGAGCAGATTTCGGCTAGATTTCACTTCATTTAAACAGATGCAGTATTTCAACATTACTGCTCTCAGAAACCTGTTTTTGTGCATATAACTTCTAACACATTAAAAACAGTCTTACAGCATTGCAAAAACATTGTGTTTCATAAGGCATAAGCATCCTGCAGTTTGGCAAGGTTTGCACTGAATATTGAATCAAACAGCTTTCTCTAATAGAGAGAAAAGCTTTTGAGCAGATTTCGGCTAGATTTCACTTCATTTGAACAGATGCAGTATTTCAACATTACTGCTCTCAGAAACCTGTTTTTGTGCATATAACTTCTAACACATTAAAAACAGTCTTACAGCATTGCAAAAACATTGTGTTTCATAAGGCATAAGCATCCTGCAGTTTGGCAAGGTTTGCACTGAATATTGAATCAAACAGCTTTCTCTAATAGAGAGAAAAGCTTTTGAGCAGATTTGGGCTAGATTTCACTTCATTTGAACAGATGCAGTATTTCAACATTACTGCTCTCAGAAACCTGTTTTTGTGCATATAACTTCTAACACATTAAAAACAGTCTTACAGCATTGCAAAAACATTGTATTTCATATGGCATAAGCATCCTTCAGTTTGGCAAGATTTGCATTGAATATTGAATGAAACAGCTTTCTATAATAGAGAGAAAAGCTTTTGAGCAGATTTGGGCTAGATTTCACTTCATTTGAACAGAAGCAGTATTTCAACATTACTGCTCTCAGAAACCTGTTTCTGTGCATATAACTTCTAACACATTAAAAACAGTCTTACAGCATTGCAAAAACATTGTGTTTCATAAGGCATAAGCATCCTGCAGTTTGGCAAGGTTTGCACTGAATATTGAATGAAACAGCTTTCTCTAATAGAGAGAAAAGCTTTTGAACAGATTTCAGCTAGATTTCACTTCATTTGAACAGAAGCAGTATTTCAACATTACTGCTCTCAGAAACCTGTTTTTGTGCATATAACTTCTAACACATTAAAAACAGTCTTACAGCATTGCAAAAACATTGTGTTTCATAAGGCATAAGCATCCTGCAGTTTGGCAAGGTTTGCACTGAATATTGAATCAAACAGCTTTCTCTAATAGAGAGAAAAGCTTTTGAGCAGATTTCGGCTAGATTTCACTTCATTTGAACAGATGCAGTATTTCAACATTACTGCTCTCAGAAACCTGTTTTTGTGCATATAACTTCTAACACATTAAAAACAGTCTTACAGCATTGCAAAAACAGTGTATTTCATAAGGCATAAGCATCCTTCAGTTTGGCAAGATTTGCACTGAATATTGAATGAAACAGCTTTCTCTGATAGAGAGAAAAGGTTTTGAGCAGATTTGGGCTAGATTTCACTTCATTTGAACAGAAGCAGTATTTCAACATTACTGCTCTCAGAAACCTTTTTTTGTGCATATAACTTCGAACACATTAAAAACAGTCTTACAGCATTGCAAAAACATTGTATTTCATATGGCATAAGCATCCTTCAGTTTGGCAAGGTTTGCACTGAATATTGAATGAAACAGCTTTCTCTAATAGAGAGAAAAGCTTTTGAGCAGATTTGGGCTAGATTTCACTTCATTTGAACAGAAGCAAGTATTTCAACATTACTGCTCTCAGAAACCTGTTTTTGTGCATATAACTTCTAACACATTAAAAACAGTCTTACAGCATTTGCAAAAACATTGTGTTTCATAAGGCATAAGCATCCTGCAGTTTGGCAAGATTTGCATTGAATATTGAATGAAACAGCTTTGTCTAATAGAGAGAAAAGCTTTTGAGCAGATTTGGTCTAGATTTCACTTCATTTGAACAGAAGTAGTATTTCAACATTACTGCTCTCAGAAACCTGTTTTTGTGCATATAACTTCTAACACATTAAAAACAGTCTTACAGCATTTGCAAAAACATTGTGTTTCATAAGGCATAAGCATCCTGCAGTTTGGCAAGATTTGCATTGAATATTGAATGAAACAGCTTTGTCTAATAGAGAGAAAAGCTTTTGAGCAGATTTGGTCTAGATTTCACTTCATTTGAACAGAAGCAGTATTTCAACATTACTGCTCTCAGAAACCTGTTTTTGTGCATATAACTTCTAACACATTAAAAACAGTCTTACAGCATTGCAAAAACATTGTGTTTCATAAGGCATAAGCATCCTGCAGTTTGGCAAGGTTTGCACTGAATATTGAATCAAACAGCTTTCTCTAATAGAGAGAAAAGCTTTTGAGCAGATTTCGGCTAGATTTCACTTCATTTGAACAGATGCAGTATTTCAACATTACTGCTCTCAGAAACCTGTTTTTGTGCATATAACTTCTAACACATTAAAAACAGTCTTACAGCATTGCAAAAACATTGTATTTCATAAGGCATAAGCATCCTTCAGTTTGGCAAGATTTGCACTGAATATTGAATGAAACAGCTTTCTCTGATAGAGAGAAAAGGTTTTGAGCAGATTTGGGCTAGATTTCACTTCATTTGAACAGAAGCAGTATTTCAACATTACTGCTCTCAGAAACCTTTTTTTGTGCATATAACTTCGAACACATTAAAAACAGTCTTACAGCATTGCAAAAACATTGTATTTCATATGGCATAAGCATCCTTCAGTTTGGCAAGGTTTGCACTGAATATTGAATGAAACAGCTTTCTCTAATAGAGAGAAAAGCTTTTGAGCAGATTTGGGCTAGATTTCACTTCATTTGAACAGAAGCAAGTATTTCAACATTACTGCTCTCAGAAACCTGTTTTTGTGCATATAACTTCTAACACATTAAAAACAGTCTTACAGCATTGCAAAAACATTGTGTTTCATAAGGCATAAGCATCCTGCAGTTTGGCAAGGTTTGCACTGAATATTGAATCAAACAGCTTTCTCTAATAGAGAGAAAAGCTTTTGAGCAGATTTCGGCTAGATTTCACTTCATTTGAACAGATGCAGTATTTCAACATTACTGCTCTCAGAAACCTGTTTTTGTGCATATAACTTCTAACACATTAAAAACAGTCTTACAGCATTGCAAAAACATTGTATTTCATAAGGCATAAGCATCCTTCAGTTTGTCAAGATTTGCACTGAATATTGAATGAAACAGCTTTCTCTGATAGAGAGAAAAGGTTTTGAGCAGATTTGGGCTAGATTTCACTTCATTTGAACAGAAGCAGTATTTCAACATTACTGCTCTCAGAAACCTTTTTTTGTGCATATAACTTCGAACACATTAAAAACAGTCTTACAGCATTGCAAAAACATTGTATTTCATATGGCATAAGCATCCTTCAGTTTGGCAAGGTTTTCACTGAATATTGAATGAAACAGCTTTCTCTAATAGAGAGAAAAGCTTTTGAGCAGATTTGGGCTAGATTTCACTTCATTTGAACAGAAGCAAGTATTTCAACATTACTGCTCTCAGAAACCTGTTTTTGTGCATATAACTTCTAACACATTAAAAACAGTCTTACAGCATTTGCAAAAACATTGTGTTTCATAAGGCATAAGCATCCTGCAGTTTGGCAAGATTTGCATTGAATATTGAATGAAACAGCTTTGTCTAATAGAGAGAAAAGCTTTTGAGCAGATTTGGTCTAGATTTCACTTCATTTGAACAGAAGTAGTATTTCAACATTACTGCTCTCAGAAACCTGTTTTTGTGCATATAACTTCTAACACATTAAAAACAGTCTTACAGCATTGCAAAAACATTGTGTTTCATATGGCATAAGCATCCTTCAGTTTGGCAAGATTTGCACTGAATATTGAATGAAACAGCTTTCTCTAATAGAGAGAAAAGCTTTTGAGCAGATTTGGGCTAGATTTCACTTCATTTGAACAGAAGCAGTATTTCAACATTACTGCTCTCAGAAACCTGTTTCTGTGCATATAACTTCTAACACATTAAAAACAGTCTTACAGCATTGCAAAAACATTGTGTTTCATAAGGCATAAGCATCCTGCAGTTTGGCAAGGTTTGCACTGAATATTGAATGAAACAGCTTTCTCTAATAGAGAGAAAAGCTTTTGAACAGATTTCAGCTAGATTTCACTTCATTTGAACAGAAGCAGTATTTCAACATTACTGCTCTCAGAAACCTGTTTTTGTGCATATAACTTCTAACACATTAAAAACAGTCTTACAGCATTGCAAAAACATTGTGTTTCATAAGGCATAAGCATCCTGCAGTTTGGCAAGGTTTGCACTGAATATTGAATCAAACAGCTTTCTCTAATAGAGAGAAAAGCTTTTGAGCAGATTTCGGCTAGATTTCACTTCATTTGAACAGATGCAGTATTTCAACATTACTGCTCTCAGAAACCTGTTTTTGTGCATATAACTTCTAACACATTAAAAACAGTCTTACAGCATTGCAAAAACATTGTATTTCATAAGGCATAAGCATCCTTCAGTTTGGCAAGATTTGCACTGAATATTGAATCAAACAGCTTTCTCTAATAGAGAGAAAAGCTTTTGAGCAGATTTGGGCTAGATTTCACTTCATTTGAACAGATGCAGTATTTCAACATTACTGCTCTCAGAAACCTGTTTTTGTGCATATAACTTCTAACACATTAAAAACAGTCTTACAGCATTGCAAAAACATTGTATTTCATATGGCATAAGCATCCTTCAGTTTGGCAAGATTTGCACTGAATATTGAATGAAACAGCTTTCTCTAATAGAGAGAAAAGCTTTTCAGCAGATTTCAGCTAGATTTCACTTCATTTGAACAGAAGCAGTATTTCAACATTACTGCTCTCAGAAACCTGTTTTTGTGCATATAGCTTCTAACACATTAAAAACAGTCTTACAGCATTGCAAAAACATTGTGTTTCATAAGGCATAAGCATCCTGCAGTTTGGCAAGATTTGCATTGAATATTGAATGAAACAGCTTTCTATAATAGAGAGAAAAGCTTTTGAGCAGATTTGGGCTAGATTTCACTTCATTTGAACAGAAGCAGTATTTCAACATTACCCAGAGGAAAGGAAAATCAAACATGAGATCTTCTTCTCAACTCACATCTTTCTCCTAGACAGAAATGAGATCAAGTGAACATCAAACTGAGACATAAAGCTAAGTCTCCTGCTTCTCACATGTTTCTCCTGAGACAAAAAATGACATTCTTTCATGTTTGTCTCCTCTAAAGCTTCATAAGAGATCTCGGCAACATCACTCACTGTGCTCAGATTATTCTCCTTAGATAGAGACAGTCACATTCTCACATTTATCTCCTCTAAATCTTCATAAGAGATCTCAGCAACATCACTCACTGTGCTCAGATTATTCTCCTTAACAAGAGACACTTACACTCTCACATTTATCTCCTCTAAAGCTTCATAAGAGATCTCAGCAACATCACTCACTGTGCTCAGATTATTCTCCTTAGATAGAGACAGTCACATTCTCACATTTATCTCCTCTAAATCTTCATAAGAGATCTCGGCAACATCACTCACTGTGCTCAGATTATTCTCCTTAGATAGAGACAGTCACATTCTCACATTTATCTCCTCTAAAGCTTCATAAGAGATCTCAGCTGCATCACTCACTGTGCTCAGATTATTCTCCTTAGATAGAGACACTTACACTCTCACATTTATCTCCTCTAAATCTTCATAAGAGATCTCAGCTACATCACTCACTGTGCTCAGATTATTCTCCTTAGATAGAGACAGTCACATTCTCACATTTATCTCCTCTAAATCTTCATAAGAGATCTCAGCTGCATCACTCACTGTGCTCAGATTATTCTCCTTAACCAGAGACACTTACACTCTCACATTTATCTCCTCTAAATCTTCATAAGAGATCTCAGCTACATCACTCACTGTGCTCAGATTATTCTCCTTAGATAGAGACACTTACACTCTCACATTTATCTCCTCTAAATCTTCATAAGAGATCTCAGCTACATCACTCACTGTGCTCAGATTATTCTCCTTAGATAGAGACACTCACACTCTCACATTTATCTCCTCTAAATCTTCATAAGAGATCTCAGCTGCATCACTCACTGTGCTCAGATTATTCTCCTTAACCAGAGACACTTACACTCACACATTTATCTCCTCTAAATCTTCATAAGAGATCTCAGCTACATCACTCACTGTGCTCAGATTATTCTCCTTAGATAGAGACACTTACACTCTCACATTTATCTCATCTAAATCTTCATAAGAGATCTCAGCTACATCACTCACTGTGCTCAGATTATTCTCCTTAACCAGAGACACTCACAATCTCACATTTATCTCCTCTAAATCTTCATAAGAGATCTCGGCTACATCACTCACTGTGCTCAGATTATTCTCCTTAGATAGAGACACTTACACTCTCACATTTATCTCATCTAAATCTTCATAAGAGATCTCAGCTGCATCACTCACTGTGCTCAGATTATTCTCCTTAGATAGAGACACTTACACTCTCACATTTATCTCCTCTAAATCTTCATAAGAGATCTCAGCAACATCACTCACTGTGCTCAGATTATTCTCCTTAGATAGAGACACTTACACTCTCACATTTATCTCATCTAAATCTTCATAAGAGATCTCAGCTACATCACTCACTGTGCTCAGATTATTCTCCTTAGATAGAGACACTTACACTCTCACATTTATCTCATCTAAATCTTCATAAGAGATCTCAGCTGCATCACTCACTGTGCTCAGATTATTCTCCTTAGATAGAGACAGTCACATTCTCACATTTATCTCCTCTAAATCTTCATAAGAGATCTCAGCTACATCACTCACTGTGCTCAGATTATTCTCCTTAACCAGAGACACTTACATTCTCACATTTATCTCCTCTAAGTCTTCATAAGAGATCTCAGCTACATCACTCACTGTGCTCAGATTATTCTCCTTAGATAGAGACACTTACACTCTCACATTTATCTCCTCTAAATCTTCATAAGAGATCTCAGCTACATCACTCACTGTGCTCAGATTATTCTCCTTAACCAGAGACACTCACAATCTCACATTTATCTCCTCTAAATCTTCATAAGAGATCTCGGCTACATCACTCACTGTGCTCAGATTATTCTCCTTAGATAGAGACACTTACACTCTCACATTTATCTCCTCTAAATCTTCATAAGAGATCTCAGCTGCATCACTCACTGTGCTCAGATTATTCTCCTTAACCAGAGACACTCACAATCTCACATTTATCTCCTCTAAATCTTCATAAGAGATCTCAGCTGCATCACTCACTGTGCTCAGATTATTCTCCTTAGATAGAGACACTTACACTCTCACATTTATCTCCTCTAAAGCTTCATAAGATATCTCAGCTACATCACTCACTGTGCTCAGATTATTCTCCTTAACCAGAGACACTCTCACATTTATCTCCTCTAAATCTTCATAAGAGATCTCAGCTACATCACTCACTGTGCTCAGATTATTCTCCTTAGATAGAGACACTCACACTCTCACATTTATCTCCTCTAAATCTTCATAAGAGATCTCAGCTGCATCACTCACTGTGCTCAGATTATTCTCCTTAGATAGAGACACTTACACTCTCACATTTATCTCCTCTAAATCTTCATAAGAGATCTCAGCTACATCACTCACTGTGCTCAGATTATTCTCCTTAGATAGAGACAGTCACACTCTCACATTTATCTCCTCTAAATCTTCATAAGAGATCTCAGCTGCATCACTCACTGTGCTCAGATTATTCTCCTTAGATAGAGACACTCTCACATTTATCTCCTCTAAAGCTTCATAAGAGATCTCAGCAACATCACTCACTGTGCTCAGATTATTCTCCTTAGATAGAGACACTTACACTCTCACATTTATCTCCTCTAAATCTTCATAAGAGATCTCAGCTACATCACTCACTGTGCTCAGATTATTCTCCTTAGATAGAGACAGTCACACTCTCACATTTATCTCCTCTAAATCTTCATAAGAGATCTCAGCTGCATCACTCACTGTGCTCAGATTATTCTCCTTAACCAGAGACACTCACACTCTCACATTTATCTCCTCTAAATCTTCATAAGAGATCTCAGCAACATCACTCACTGTGCTCAGATTATTCTCCTTAGATAGAGACACTCTCACATTTATCTCCTCTAAAGCTTCATAAGAGATCTTGGTAACATCTTGCACCGTGCTCAGCCCTTACGAAACAATAATATATGGGAATATATTGACAAATATATAATGTGACATATTACATAATACATTACCAAATATTATAACCGGTGCTAATATTTTCACTATACATCAATATATGCATTGACAATATAGTATGTATTGAACATATAAATATATTTAGAATCAAAGACTAAAATAAATCTCAGATTTGATCTTTTATTGGTTAAATTGCATATAGAGGTTTCCACATAAATGTGAATTAATTTATACACATACGTATATATATACTTATTCATGGAATGAGTCAAAGCAGATTTCTGGTTCCTTGCATGATTTGCATGAATATGAATATAGGGGGAGATCTGCTAGTATTTATTGTTGTATTACTTTGAATTTTAGAAGGGTTTGTGGTGTGTGTATATTCATGGAGTTACTGTGGTGCTGAACAGTAGAGCCTGTATATAGAATAACGATTGGACAAACACTTGTAAGATATGATATGTTTAAAAAATAATGGCTGGGCACTTCTTACAGTGATTCCCTAAGTGCTTTAGTATAAGCAGGTGTGCTATTTTAAACTATATATGTTCGAAAATATAAAACATGTATGCAACAGTTCGTAGAGTTGGGAAGAAGAAGGCAGGAACCGGCGAAGATTTAAAGACTTTAATCCAAATAAATAAACAAACTGAAAGTAATGCGGTAAACCCCTCATGGAGGACTGCCACGCGCACACATAATAAAAGATAAACAAAACACAACGTAAAATCCAGGCCTGGTCCTCTATATTATTCTGTATTTTTAATTTACAATTATTTAATTTAAATATATTTATCCTTCATATATTAGGAAATATATTTTCTTTCCGTAAAGGTGGCTATTATTCTTAGCTAGAGAGTTCATTTTTCAATTTTATTTTAAACTCACAATCAAATGACATACATACATGATAATAAAACCCATTGATTTTACTACAGATATATTAAACAAAGAAAAATGTTATGTAGCAACCATAAAGAAATTTTATACAATTATATACCATACCATTATTCATCTACAATTACAACAAATTTTTGTTGTGGTTATGCATTCATTCAATCAATCAATCCCTTTCCAATGTGTTTGGGAAATGTGATGCATATGCAATGCCTGGCATTGAAGACAAATTTAAAAACATTAGTTTGCTTAAAATATTTTCAAGAACTAGAACTTTTCTTTTTATAGGATTCTCAAGTAAGCTTACAATGTGAAAACAAGTTGCTCCTGTTACAATGTCCTGCTGGAGATCTAGTCCTGTGCATGACAATTCATTCACAAAAGCAAGATGTCTCTCATTTGAAAAATTGTCTCCATCTTTATAAAAGAAAAAGAAGTCAATTTGACCATAACATACTTCATTTCCATCATGAAATGTCACAGTGCAATTGTTTCTTCTTTTGGCTCTGACATACTGCTTTGAGGAATAGACAGTTCGGCCTATCTGAACTCTGCTAAATGCCTTTACAACATTACTATGTAAGCTATGTCCTAAAAACATTTCTAATGTAGACATGTCTGCGCAATCCAGCAAAAGATTGAAGGGAACACCCATTTCTTTCACTCTAAAGGCACCTGTGTTTGAAAAACAAAAATGACTTGTGTCATTTGTCATCTTGGCAATGAAATCAGCAGTGGTATTACCAATTTTGGTGGTTTGAGCAATATTTGGGAGACACTGAATAAGTTTCACTGCATTTACCATTAGTAGAGGAATATTTTGAGTTCCATGAATGAGACGAAGCAAATGTCCATTTTTGTCCTCAAAGTGAAAGCAAGAATGGGTCCACAAAGGTCCAAGAGCTCTAACACTGTCTGCTAAATGAACTAATAAGTGAACATTGGCTGTCAGGTATCTGTCACCATAAAGCTCATTCATCTGAGAACAAAACTTCCACAGAAGTTTCTCAGCGTGATCTATTTGTGCAAAGGTTATGGAATCCAAAAGAAGAATGAACATTGCTTCACTTAGCAGCAGAAAGTGATTGTAGTATAGGTTTGCAAGAATACCTCGAAAAACTACTGGCCCAAAGAACAACAACATACACCGGTACTCTGAAGCTTTATAGTACATTCTGTGGACAGAAACAGAGCGAGGGAAACGTGTTTTAAATGGTGGTTGAATTTCACTCATGCGTTTGTCTACTTCACTGATTGATCTGACCATGCTAAAAGAACAGCGTGAGAATTCTGTGGAAAACCACAAATGCATCAAAAGTCGCATTACACCAAGAAGCACAGAATGCATGTAATCAACACCTGTGCCTAAGATCAAATCAAAGCTATTTACTGTGCTGAGGTATGTGGGACCCTTAACTCCACGCACTATGGTTTCTGAATCAAATGACAACTTGGCATCTTCCACAAATCTCGTATGAGTACGTGCAGGACCCTTTGGATCTTCAGTTTGAAAGGGGAAAGTATGCACATGTCCCCTTTCTCCTGTTTTAATTGTCTTGCCAGGCTGTTCACATTTTAAACATCCAAAATGTCCATTGTACTGAATAGTATTTAACACTAAAGCTTTTGCGGGTAAATCACAAGTACCTGCAATGGTTAATACTCTGCAAATAAAGGGACTATCTGATTCATAAAATTTAACAAGGACTCCATCTCTTTGTATATTATTAAGAGTGTCACACAGCGGTTTAAGGAAAGTCAGCATAGATGGTTTTGACTCACCAAACCAAAGACCTGCAAGAATCATGTTTTCTCTGTTTGTATGCTCAACAAAATTTAGTTCATTTATGATACAATAAAAAGGCCACACTGAGAATTTAGAGGACTTGAAAACAGGAATGCCATCTGTGTTCCAGAGTAAGGAAATATTGTGGGAATCACTAAGTAACCCACCACCTGCCAAAAACTTCTGATATACTTGTCCATCATATATATCCTCTACATTGCACTGGCCCTTTTTTTGTCTAATGAATCTAAATTTTAACTTTTCCTCAAAACCTTTTTTTGCGAACAATGCCTTAATTTGAGATTCAATTGGAACTTCAATGAAATATGAAGTTGATACCTCTGCTTCACAGACCTGACACTGGCCGTTATCGCTCTCTACTGACATGTAACAACCGTTGCAATATTTGTGCACAATAAATGAGGGACCTGCATTATCAAAGATTTGTTTGATTTTTTTTTAGATTTCCCAGGCACTCTGTTTGATGTTCTACTGGACAATGCAGGGAGATCAATTTGACCAAGTCACTCAGGGCTTTCCCTGTAATTTTGTGTCTATTAGCAAAAGCTAGTATAATGAGAACGCTTTCTGCAGTAGATACAGGAGCATTTTTGTAAAGTGAACAATCACCAGGATTTTCCTTAAATTGAATTTCTGCATCATCATTAAGGTCATTGTCAAATAAAGTGCCATCATTCCAATCAGCATCAATACCATAGTGAATAGGATCAAAATGTTCCACATCACAATCAGTAGTGTACGGAGTGTAGTCTTGTTTTGTATAAAACTCTTCATTAACATTACAAAGTTCAGGTCCGTACATCATAGAAGATCCCTCTGTCTGAGAAATGCCATTGTCCACTCCAAGCACTTCTGCAGAGCAATCATCTGCTCTGTGGATTGACATGTCTCCTAAGGTTGCAGTGTTTTTTTCCTGCAAGAACAAGAACAAACACCAAAGTGTGCAAACTTTCAAAAAACAAACAAACAAACAAACAAAAACAATAAATTCTCACTTTGATGATTTTTCTTCTATATCTTTTCATTTTTGATTGGTCCTTAATTTTCCTTCTCCAACGAGACTGATTAATTGTTATTTGCGCCATCCTTTCTCTTGTGACTCAAGAGTATATACTGTACTACTCAACCAAATAACTTGCTTAAAAAATTAAATCAAACAATACTGTGGCAAGTTTATTTGCACTGCTTCTTTTATAAATTAGCCAAACACATCTGACATTGTTAGCTAAAGTATTTTGCCTCACTTGGCAGTATAGGTGTTGCACTGATTACATCAGGTGTGCAGTTTACCTGTGAGCAATGATTGCCATGAATGTCATGGTGCACTTAAACAAGTAGGAGATGGTTCAAACCATAGATACAAATAACCATAAACACAACATTTATATTGCCCATTGTAAAAACTGGCATTTTACCACCAAGTGTAATGACACTAAACAGTGAGGGAAGCAGAAAGAGAAGGTAAGTAGCCCACAAAGATCTTTTTATTAGGCATAGTTTATGGTACTGATAATTTGGTCTTATCCACAGAACAGAGATCAGTGTGATGGAGATACCTAAAAGAATCCGTAACCCAATCAAAAAAAGAAAAGTCAGTGAGCCAGTCACTGCCCTACAAAATGAAGAACAAGAAGGTAAATAAGTTTAATAGTTTTGACAGTCAATTGTATTAAAGGCTTCATTTAAATTAAGTCTGTACGTCAATAAGCCTTTGTGTGTCCCTAAAGCTTGCCTTGAACCCATGACTTTTTTAGTTGCTGACACTGCCAATTAAGCTATGCTTGCTTACAGTGTTTGGGAAATTTGTGGTGGTTGGATGTTAACTGTAATGTGCATATGTATTGGGGTTTATTATGAATCAAAAAGCTTCAATGTTGTATTCCTAGTGACTATTTATTGACTTTGGATTTATTCTTACAATTACAGGACTTTATGTTTTTCTAACATTTGAAGATGGATATACTGCAAGAATTTGTAAGACCTGCGACATACTTACAGAAAAGGAGTCGCCAATTACTAGCTTTGAGGGACTCATTCCAGGAGCTTGAGTTCTTGCAAGATGGTCAGACAACAAATTTTCAAAGTCAAAGAAGGACTGTCTTCGTCTTTTCCATCTACTGTTTGATCAGTTCTTCACTCATGAAGAATGTTCAAACTCTGTAGCATTTGGAAAGCATGGCAAAGTCCCAGAGGGCAAGACAATTTTGGATAAAAGTAAATGGAATACTAAGTAAGTTCCTAAATCCTTTTTATCAAATGTCAACTTCATGTTCCATACATTTAATCTAATGTTTGGTCATGTTATAGGCACAATGGGATTAAAAGTATAGTTACAGTATTTCCCTTGACCAGTTCATGTAACATTTTCCCTTTTTCCCCAATTGTAGCTTATGTCATGAGCTGCAGCAAATGTCATGGATGGAAACCAGTTGAAAAGTCAAAGCTGAAGAAAGCCCTTATAAACAAGTGTCGCATGAGATCAACTTAAATGTTTATGTAATTGTAGTGTTACATCAATGATGTTGTGTCATTTACTGGTATTTTATTTTGCTGTTTCTGTATTTAAGTATCTATATGTAGCTGTGCTGCAGTCTAGAATTTGTTAGTTTTTTTTTTTTTAAATGCTGCTTATAAAGTGTAAAAAAGAAACTATATATTTTCGTTTGATATTGTAGAAAACTTGTTTCTCTAAGATTAAAATATGTGTCTTTACAGAGATTGCAAAGTATAAACATAACTCATGTGCAGTATCTAACACTCTTTATTTTTATTTGAAGTGCCTTGTAAAAGATTTCCATATTGTATTTTCTTGCCATTGTATTAAGCATGTAAAATGAAACTTGAAACCTACATGAGCAAAGAAAATGTTAACCTCATACTGAGCACAGTAAAAGCAGCCTAACGTCTGAGCAATAAAACTTTCTGCAAGACACTAAAGAGCTCTCCCATCTTCATTTTAATACAGTCTCATGGATGTCTTGTCTTCTCCAAATTTACTTTAGTCTCATTTATGTCTATTTGTATGTTCCCTGGGCAATTTTATGAGGAAAACGTGAAGTCAAATCTGAAACCTAAAGTGGACACTGATGAGAATCACAATCATAAATGCTGAGCTTAGTAAGAGCAATCTCTGAGTGAAAACACTTTCTCTAATTAGTGTTGAAAGAGATTACAGCAAGACAATAAAGAGAGTTTTAGGAGAAACATCTGAGACACTGCTGATACTACAACAAGAGCTAACTAAGAATCTCAATTAAGTCTCAGATATGTCTCATGTCTCAGTTGTGTCTACTCTTATTTCTCCTAATGGATTTTAGGAGAAACATCTGAGACACTGCTGATACTACAACAAGAGCTAACTAAGAATCTCAATTAAGTCTCAGATATTTCTCATGTCTCAGTTGTGTCTACTCTTATTTCTCCTAATGGATTTTAGGAGAAACATCTGAGACACTGCTGATACTACAACAAGAGCTAAATAAGAATCTCAATTAAGTCTCAGATATTTCTCATGTCTCAGTTGTGTCTACTCTTATTTCTCCTAATGGATTTTAGGAGAAACATCTGAGACACTGCTGATACTACAACAAGAGCTAACTAAGAATCTCAATTAAGTCTCAGATATTTCTCATGTCTCAGTTGTGTCTACTCTTATTTCTCCTAATGGATTTTAGGAGAAACATCTGAGACACTGCTGATACTACAACAAGAGCTAAATAAGAATCTCAATTAAGTCTCAGATATTTCTCATGTCTCAGTTGTGTCTACTCTTATTTCTCCTAATGGATTTTAGGAGAAACATCTGAGACACTGCTGATACTACAACAAGAGCTAAATAAGAATCTCAATTAAGTCTCAGATATTTCTCATGTCTCAGTTGTGTCTACTCTTATTTCTCCTAATGGATTTTAGGAGAAACATCTGAGACACTGCTGATACTACAACAAGAGCTAACTAAGAATCTCAATTAAGTCTCAGATATTTCTCATGTCTCAGTTGTGTCTACTCTTATTTCTCCTAATGGATTTTAGGAGAAACATCTGAGACACTGCTGATACTACAACAAGAGCTAAATAAGAATCTCAATTAAGTCTCAGATATTTCTCATGTCTCAGTTGTGTCTACTCTTATTTCTCCTAATGGATTTTAGGAGAAACATCTGAGACACTGCTGATACTACAACAAGAGCTAAATAAGAATCTCAATTAAGTCTCAGATATTTCTCATGTCTCAGTTGTGTCTACTCTTATTTCTCCTAATGGATTTTAGGAGAAACATCTGAGACACTGCTGATACTACAACAAGAGCTAAATAAGAATCTCAATTAAGTCTCAGATATTTCTCATGTCTCAGTTGTGTCTACTCTTATTTCTCCTAATGGATTTTAGGAGAAACATCTGAGACACTGCTGATACTACAACAAGAGCTAAATAAGAATCTCAATTAAGTCTCAGATATTTCTCATGTCTCAGTTGTGTCTACTCTTATTTCTCCTAATCGATTTTAGGAGAAACATGGGAAGACAAAGCTGACACCTAATTTAGACAATAAAGAGATAATTCAAGCTTCTCTCACCACAATCTCAGTTTTGACTCTCTTAGACATCTCTCATTTGCGTCTATATTTGTTTCTCCTAAGGAATTTTAGGAGAAACATCTGATAAACAGCTGACACTTAATCAAGAAACATAGGAGAATCACAACTATGTCTCCTGAGCTTAGAAAAAGCAACCAATGAGCAAATAGTTTTTCCTCTGGGTACTGCTCTCAGAAACCTGTTTCTGTGCATATAACTTCTAACACATTAAAAACAGTCTTACAGCATTGCAAAAACATTGTGTTTCATAAGGCATGAGCATCCTGCAGTTTGGCAAGGTTTGCACTGAATATTGAATGAAACAGCTTTCTCTAATAGAGAGAAAAGCTTTTGAACAGATTTCAGCTAGATTTCACTTCATTTGAGCAGAAGCAGTATTTCAACATTACTGCTCTCAGAAACCTGTTTTTGTGCATATAACTTCTAACACATTAAAAACAGTCTTACAGCATTGCAAAAACATTGTATTTCATAAGGCATAAGCATCCTTCAGTTTGGCAAGATTTGCACTGAATATTGAATGAAACAGCTTTCTCTGATAGAGAGAAAAGGTTTTGAGCAGATTTGGGCTAGATTTCACTTCATTTGAACAGAAGCAGTATTTCAACATTACTGCTCTCAGAAACCTTTTTTTGTGCATATAACTTCGAACACATTAAAAACAGTCTTACAGCATTGCAAAAACATTGTATTTCATATGGCATAAGCATCCTTCAGTTTGGCAAGGTTTGCACTGAATATTGAATGAAACAGCTTTCTCTAATAGAGAGAAAAGCTTTTGAGCAGATTTGGGCTAGATTTCACTTCATTTGAACAGAAGCAAGTATTTCAACATTACTGCTCTCAGAAACCTGTTTTTGTGCATATAACTTCTAACACATTAAAAACAGTCTTACAGCATTTGCAAAAACATTGTGTTTCATAAGGCATAAGCATCCTACAGTTTGGCAAGATTTGCATTGAATATTGAATGAAACAGCTTTGTCTAATAGAGAGAAAAGCTTTTGAGCAGATTTGGTCTAGATTTCACTTCATTTGAACAGAAGTAGTATTTCAACATTACTGCTCTCAGAAACCTGTTTTTGTGCATATAACTTCTAACACATTAAAAACAGTCTTACAAGCATTGCAAAAACATTGTGTTTCATAAGGCATAAGCATCATGCAGTTTGGCAAGGTTTGCACTGAATATTGAATGAAACAGCTTTCTCTAATAGAGAGAAAAGCTTTTGAGCAGATTTGGGCTAGATTTGACTTCATTTGAACAGATGCAGTATTTCAACATTACTGCTCTCAGAAACCTGTTTTTGTGCATATAACTTCTAACACATTAAAAACAGTCTTACAGCATTGCAAAAACATTGTATTTCATAAGGCATAAGCATCCTTCAGTTTGGCAAGATTTGCACTGAATATTGAATCAAACAGCTTTCTCTAATAGAGAGAAAAGCTTTTGAGCAGATTTGGGCTAGATTTCACTTCATTTGAACAGAAGCAGTATTTCAACATTACTGCTCTCAGAAACCTTTTTTTGTGCATATAACTTCGAACACATTAAAAACAGTCTTACAGCATTGCAAAAACATTGTATTTCATATGGCATAAGCATCCTTCAGTTTGGCAAGGTTTGCACTGAATATTGAATGAAACAGCTTTCTCTAATAGAGAGAAAAGCTTTTGAGCAGATTTGGGCTAGATTTCACTTCATTTGAACAGAAGCAAGTATTTCAACATTACTGCTCTCAGAAACCTGTTTTTGTGCATATAACTTCTAACACATTAAAAACAGTCTTACAGCATTTGCAAAAACATTGTGTTTCATACGGCATAAGCATCCTACAGTTTGGCAAGATTTGCACTGAATACTGAATGAAACAGCTTTCTCTATTAGAGAGACAAGCTTTTGAGCAGATTTGGGCTTGATTTCACTTCATTTGAACAGAAACACTATTTCAACATTACTGGACTCAGAAAGCTGTAAACTGACAATCTTGATCATTGAAGTCCTAACATTAGTTTTTGTGCATATAACTTCTAACACATTAAAAACTGTCTTACAGCATTGCAGAAAACATTGTATTTCATATGGCATAAGCATCTATCAGTTTGGCAAGATTTGCACTGAATACTGAATGAAACAGCTTTCTCTAATAGAGAGACAAGCTTTTGAGCAGATTTGGGCTTGATTTCACTTCATTTGAACAGAAACACTATTTCAACATTTCTGGACTCAGAAAGCTGTAAACTGACAATCTTGATCATTGAAGTCCTAACATTAGTTTTTGTGTATATAACTTCTAACACATTAAAAACTGTCTTACAGCATTGCAGAAAACATTGTACTTCATAAGGCATAAGCATCTATCAGTTTGGCAAGATTTGCACTGAATACTGAATGAAACAGCTTTCTCTATTAGAGAGACAAGCTTTTGAGCAGATTTGGGCTTGATTTCACTTCATTTGATCAGAAACACTATTTCAGCATTACTGGACTCAGAAAGCTGTAAACTGACAATCTTGATCATTGAAGTCCTAACATAAGTTTTTGTGCATATAACTTCTAACACATTAAAAACTGTCTTACAGCATTGCAGAAAACATTGTATTTCATATGGCATAAGCATCTATCAGTTTGGCAAGATTTGCACTGAATACTGAATGAAACAGCTTTCTCTAATAGAGAGACAAGCTTTTGAGCAGATTTGGGCTAGATTTCACTTCATTTGAACAGAAGTACTATTTCAGCATTACTGGACTCAGAAAGCTGTAAACTGACAATCTTGATCATTGAAGTCCTAACATAAGTTTTTGTGCATATAACTTCTAACACATTAAAAACTGTCTTACAGCATTGCAGAAAACATTGTATTTCATATGGCATAAGCATCTATCAGTTTGGCAAGATTTGCACTGAATACAGAATGAAACAGCTTTCTCTAATAGAGAGACAAGCTTTTGAGCAGATTTGGGCTAGATTTCACTTCATTTGAACAGAAGCACTATTTCAGCATTACTGGACTCAGAAAGCTGTAAACTGACAATCTTGATCATTGAAGTCCTAACATAAGTTTTTGTGCATATAACTTCTAACACATTAAAAACTGTCTTACAGCATTGCAGAAAACATTGTATTTCATATGGCATAAGCATCTATCAGTTTGGCAAGATTTGCACTGAATACTGAATGAAACAGCTTTCTCTATTAGAGAGACAAGCTTTTGAGCAGATTTGGGCTTGATTTCACTTCATTTGAACAGAAACACTATTTCAGCATTACTGGACTCAGAAAGCTGTAAACTGACAATCTTGATCATTGAAGTCCTAACATTAGTTTTTGTGTATATAACTTCTAACACATTAAAAACTGTCTTACAGCATTGCAGAAAACATTGTACTTCATAAGGCATAAGCATCTATCAGTTTGGCAAGATTTGCACTGAATACTGAATGAAACAGCTTTCTCTAATAGAGAGACAAGCTTTTGAGCAGATTTGGGCTAGATTTCACTTCATTTGAACAGAAGCACTATTTCAGCATTACTGGACTCAGAAAGCTGTAAACTGACAATTTTGATCATTGAAGTCCTAACATAAGTTTTTGTGCATATAACTTCTAACACATTAAAAACTGTCTTACAGCATTGCAGAAAACATTGTATTTCATATGGCATAAGCATCTATCAGTTTGGCAAGATTTGCACTGAATACAGAATGAAACAGCTTTCTCTAATAGAGAGACAAGCTTTTGAGCAGATTTGGGCTAGATTTCACTTCATTTGAACAGAAGCACTATTTCAGCATTACTGGACTCAGAAAGCTGTAAACTGACAATCTTGATCATTGAAGTCCTAACATTAGTTTTTGTGTATATAACTTCTAACACATTAAAAACTGTCTTACAGCATTGCAGAAAACATTGTACTTCATAAGGCATAAGCATCTATCAGTTTGGCAAGATTTGCACTGAATACTGAATGAAACAGCTTTCTCTAATAGAGAGACAAGCTTTTGAGCAGATTTGGGCTTGATTTCACTTCATTTGAATAGAAACACTATTTTAGCATTACTGGACTCAGAAAGCTGTAAACTGACAATCTTGATCATTGAAGTCCTAACATAAGTTTTTGTGCATATAACTTCTAACACATTAAAAACTGTCTTACAGCATTGCAGAAAACATTGTACTTCATAAGGCATAAGCATCTATCAGATTGGCAAGATTTGCACTGAATACTGAATGAAACAGCTTTCTCTATTAGAGAGACAAGCTTTTGAGCAGATTTGGGCTTGATTTCACTTCATTTGAACAGAAACACTATTTCAACATTACTGGACTCAGAAAGCTGTAAACTGACAATCTTGATTATTGAAGTCCTAACATTAGTTTTTGTGCATATAACTTCTAACACATTAAAAACTGTCTTACAGCATTGCAGAAAACATTGTATTTCATATGGCATAAGCATCTATCAGTTTGGCAAGATTTGCACTGAATACTGAATGAAACAGCTTTCTCTAATAGAGAGACAAGCTTTTGAGCAGATTTGGGCTTGATTTCACTTCATTTGAACAGAAACACTATTTCAACATTTCTGGACTCAGAAAGCTGTAAACTGACAATCTTGATCATTGAAGTCCTAACATTAGTTTTTGTGTATATAACTTCTAACACCTTAAAAACTGTCTTACAGCATTGCAGAAAACATTGTACTTCATAAGGCATAAGCATCTATCAGTTTGGCAAGATTTGCACTGAATAATGAATGAAACAGCTTTCTCTAATAGAGAGACAAGCTTTTGAGCAGATTTGGGCTAGATTTCACTTCATTTGAACAGAAGTACTATTTCAGCGTTACTGGACTCAGAAAGCTGTAAACTGACAATCTTGATCATTGAAGTCCTAACATAAGTTTTTGTGCATATAACTTCTAACACATTAAAAACTGTCTTACAGCATTGCAGAAAACATTGTATTTCATATGGCATAAGCATCTATCAGTTTGGCAAGATTTGCACTGAATACTGAATGAAACAGCTTTCTCTATTAGAGAGACAAGCTTTTGAGCAGATTTGGGCTTGATTTCACTTCATTTGAACAGAAACACTATTTCAGCATTACTGGACTCAGAAAGCTGTAAACTGACAATCTTGATCATTGAAGTCCTAACATAAGTTTTTGTGCATATAACTTCTAACACATTAAAAACTGTCTTACAGCATTGCAGAAAACATTGTACTTCATAAGGCATAAGCATCTATCAGATTGGCAAGATTTGCACTGAATACTGAATGAAACAGCTTTCTCTATTAGAGAGACAAGCTTTTGAGCAGATTTGGGCTTGATTTCACTTCATTTGAACAGAAACACTATTTCAACATTACTGGACTCAGAAAGCTGTAAACTGACAATCTTGATCATTGAAGTCCTAACATTAGTTTTTGTGCATATAAATTCTAACACATTAAAAACTGTCTTACAGCATTGCAGAAAACATTGTATTTCATATGGCATAAACATCTATCAGTTTGGCAAGATTTGCACTGAATACTGAATGAAACAGCTTTCTCTAATAGAGAGACAAGCTTTTGAGCAGATTTGGGCTAGATTTCACTTCATTTGAACAGAAGTACTATTTCAGCATTACTGGACTCAGAAAGCTGTAAACTGACAATCTTGATCATTGAAGTCCTAACATAAGTTTTTGTGCATATAACTTCTAACACATTAAAAACTGTCTTACAGCATTGCAGAAAACATTGTATTTCATATGGCATAAGCATCTATCAGTTTGGCAAGATTTGCACTGAATACAGAATGAAACAGCTTTCTCTAATAGAGAGACAAGCTTTTGAGCAGATTTGGGCTAGATTTCACTTCATTTGAACAGAAGCACTATTTCAGCATTACTGGACTCAGAAAGCTGTAAACTGACAATCTTGATCATTGAAGTCCTAACATAAGTTTTTGTGCATATAACTTCTAACACATTAAAAACTGTCTTACAGCATTGCAGAAAACATTGTATTTCATATGGCATAAGCATCTATCAGTTTGGCAAGATTTGCACTGAATACTGAATGAAACAGCTTTCTCTAATAGAGAGACAAGCTTTTGAGCAGATTTGGGCTTGATTTCACTTCATTTGAACAGAAACACTATTTCAACATTTCTGGACTCAGAAAGCTGTAAACTGACAATCTTGATCATTGAAGTCCTAACATTAGTTTTTGTGTATATAACTTCTAACACATTAAAAACTGTCTTACAGCATTGCAGAAAACATTGTACTTCATAAGGCATAAGCATCTATCAGTTTGGCAAGATTTGCACTGAATAATGAATGAAACAGCTTTCTCTAATAGAGAGACAAGCTTTTGAGCAGATTTGGGCTAGATTTCACTTCATTTGAACAGAAGTACTATTTCAGCATTACTGGACTCAGAAAGCTGTAAACTGACAATCTTGATCATTGAAGTCCTAACATAAGTTTTTGTGCATATAACTTCTAACACATTAAAATCTGTCTTACAGCATTGCAGAGAACATTGTATTTCATATGGCATAAGCATCTATCAGTTTGGCAAGATTTGCACTGAATACTGAATGAAACAGCTTTCTCTATTAGAGAGACAAGCTTTTGAGCAGATTTGGGCTTGATTTCACTTCATTTGAACAGAAACACTATTTCAGCATTACTGGACTCAGAAAGCTGTAAACTGACAATCTTGATCATTGAAGTCCTAACATAAGTTTTTGTGCATATAACTTCTAACACATTAAAAACTGTCTTACAGCATTGCAGAAAACATTGTACTTCATAAGGCATAAGCATCTATCAGATTGGCAAGATTTGCACTGAATACTGAATGAAACAGCTTTCTCTATTAGAGAGACAAGCTTTTGAGCAGATTTGGGCTTGATTTCACTTCATTTGAACAGAAACACTATTTCAACATTACTGGACTCAGAAAGCTGTAAACTGACAATCTTGATCATTGAAGTCCTAACATTAGTTTTTGTGCATATAACTTCTAACACATTAAAAACTGTCTTACAGCATTGCAGAAAACATTGTATTTCATATGGCATAAGCATCTATCAGTTTGGCAAGATTTGCACTGAATACTGAATGAAACAGCTTTCTCTATTAGAGAGACAAGCTTTTGAGCAGATTTGGGCTAGATTTCACTTCATTTGAACAGAAGTACTATTTCAGCATTACTGGACTCAGAAAGCTGTAAACTGACAATCTTGATCATTGAAGTCCTAACATAAGTTTTTGTGCATATAACTTCTAACACATTAAAAACTGTCTTACAGCATTGCAGAAAACATTGTATTTCATATGGCATAAGCATCTATCAGTTTGGCAAGATTTGCACTGAATACTGAATGAAACAGCTTTCTCTAATAGAGAGACAAGCTTTTGAGCAGATTTGGGCTTGATTTCACTTCATTTGAACAGAAACACTATTTCAACATTTCTGGACTCAGAAAGCTGTAAACTGACAATCTTGATCATTGAAGTCCTAACATTAGTTTTTGTGTATATAACTTCTAACACATTAAAAACTGTCTTACAGCATTGCAGAAAACATTGTACTTCATAAGGCATAAGCATCTATCAGTTTGGCAAGATTTGCACTGAATAATGAATGAAACAGCTTTCTCTAATAGAGAGACAAGCTTTTGAGCAGATTTGGGCTAGATTTCACTTCATTTGAACAGAAGTACTATTTCAGCGTTACTGGACTCAGAAAGCTGTAAACTGACAATCTTGATCATTGAAGTCCTAACATAAGTTTTTGTGCATATAACTTCTAACACATTAAAAACTGTCTTACAGCATTGCAGAAAACATTGTATTTCATATGGCATAAGCATCTATCAGTTTGGCAAGATTTGCACTGAATACTGAATGAAACAGCTTTCTCTATTAGAGAGACAAGCTTTTGAGCAGATTTGGGCTTGATTTCACTTCATTTGAACAGAAACACTATTTCAGCATTACTGGACTCAGAAAGCTGTAAACTGACAATCTTGATCATTGAAGTCCTAACATTAGTTTTTGTGTATATAACTTCTAACACATTAAAAACTGTCTTACAGCATTGCAGAAAACATTGTACTTCATAAGGCATAAGCATCTATCAGTTTGGCAAGATTTGCACTGAATACTGAATGAAACAGCTTTCTCTAATAGAGAGACAAGCTTTTGAGCAGATTTGGGCTAGATTTCACTTCATTTGAACAGAAGCACTATTTCAGCATTACTGGACTCAGAAAGCTGTAAACTGACAATTTTGATCATTGAAGTCCTAACATAAGTTTTTGTGCATATAACTTCTAACACATTAAAAACTGTCTTACAGCATTGCAGAAAACATTGTATTTCATATGGCATAAGCATCTATCAGTTTGGCAAGATTTGCACTGAATACAGAATGAAACAGCTTTCTCTAATAGAGAGACAAGCTTTTGAGCAGATTTGGGCTAGATTTCACTTCATTTGAACAGAAGCACTATTTCAGCATTACTGGACTCAGAAAGCTGTAAACTGACAATCTTGATAATTGAAGTCCTAACATTAGTTTTTGTGTATATAACTTCTAACACATTAAAAACTGTCTTACAGCATTGCAGAAAACATTGTACTTCATAAGGCAATAGCATCTATCAGTTTGGCAAGATTTGCACTGAATACTGAATGAAACAGCTTTCTCTAATAGAGAGACAAGCTTTTGAGCAGATTTGGGCTTGATTTCACTTCATTTGAACAGAAACACTATTTCAGCATTACTGGACTCAGAAAGCTGTAAACTGACAATCTTGATCATTGAAGTCCTAACATAAGTTTTTGTGCATATAACTTCTAACACATTAAAAACTGTCTTACAGCATTGCAGAAAACATTGTACTTCATAAGGCATAAGCATCTATCAGATTGGCAAGATTTGCACTGAATACTGAATGAAACAGCTTTCTCTATTAGAGAGACAAGCTTTTGAGCAGATTTGGGCTTGATTTCACTTCATTTGAACAGAAACACTATTTCAACATTACTGGACTCAGAAAGCTGTAAACTGACAATCTTGGTCATTGAAGTCCTAACATAAGTTTTTGTGCATATAACTTCTAACACATTAAAAACTGTCTTACAGCATTGCAGAAAACATTGTATTTCATATGGCATAAGCATCTATCAGTTTGGCAAGATTTGCACTGAATACTGAATGAAACAGCTTTCTCTAATAGAGAGACAAGCTTTTGAGCAGATTTGGGCTTGATTTCACTTCATTTGAACAGAAACACTATTTCAACATTACTGGACTCAGAAAGCTGTAAACTGACAATCTTGATCATTGAAGTCCTAACATTAGTTTTTGTGCATATAACTTCTAACACATTAAAAACTGTCTTACAGCATTGCAGAAAACATTGTATTTCATATGGCATAAGCATCTATCAGTTTGGCAAGATTTGCACTGAATACTGAATGAAACAGCTTTCTCTATTAGAGAGACAAGCTTTTGAGCAGATTTGGGCTAGATTTCACTTCATTTGAACAGAAGTACTATTTCAGCATTACTGGACTCAGAAAGCTGTAAACTGACAATCTTGATCATTGAAGTTCTAACATAAGTTTTTGTGCATATAACTTCTAACACATTAAAAACTGTCTTACAGCATTGCAGAAAACATTGTATTTCATATGGCATAAGCATCTATCAGTTTGGCAAGATTTGCACTGAATACTGAATGAAACAGCTTTCTCTATTAGAGAGACAAGCTTTTGAGCAGATTTGGGCTTGATTTCACTTCATTTGAACAGAAACACTATTTCAACATTACTGGACTCAGAAAGCTGTAAACTGACAATCTTGGTCATTGAAGTCCTAACATTAGTTTTTGTGCATATAACTTCTAACACATTAAAAACTGTCTTACAGCATTGCAGAAAACATTGTATTTCATATGGCATAAGCATCTATCAGTTTGGCAAGATTTGCACTGAATACTGAATGAAACAGCTTTCTCTAATAGAGAGACAAGCTTTTGAGCAGATTTGGGCTTGATTTCACTTCATTTGAACAGAAACACTATTTCAACATTACTGGACTCAGAAAGCTGTAAACTGACAATCTTGATCATTGAAGTCCTAACATTAGTTTTTGTGCATATAACTTCTAACACATTAAAAACTGTCTTACAGCATTGCAGAAAACATTGTATTTCATATGGCATAAGCATCTATCAGTTTGGCAAGATTTGCACTGAATACTGAATGAAACAGCTTTCTCTATTAGAGAGACAAGCTTTTGAGCAGATTTGGGCTAGATTTCACTTCATTTGAACAGAAGTACTATTTCAGCATTACTGGACTCAGAAAGCTGTAAACTGACAATCTTGATCATTGAAGTTCTAACATAAGTTTTTGTGCATATAACTTCTAACACATTAAAAACTGTCTTACAGCATTGCAGAAAACATTGTATTTCATATGGCATAAGCATCTATCAGTTTGGCAAGATTTGCACTGAATACTGAATGAAACAGCTTTCTCTAATAGAGAGACAAGCTTTTGAGCAGATTTGGGCTAGATTTCACTTCATTTGAACAGAAGTACTATTTCAGCATTACTGGACTCAGAAAGCTGTAAACTGACAATCTTGATCATTGAAGTCCTAACATAAGTTTTTGTGCATATAACTTCTAACACATTAAAAACTGTCTTACAGCATTGCAGAAAACATTGTATTTCATATGGCATAAGCATCTATCAGTTTGGCAAGATTTGCACTGAATACTGAATGAAACAGCTTTCTCTAATAGAGAGACAAGCTTTTGAGCAGATTTGGGCTAGATTTCACTTCATTTGAACAGAAGTACTATTTCAGCATTACTGGACTCAGAAAGCTGTAAACTGACAATCTTGATCATTGAAGTCCTAACATAAGTTTTTGTGCATATAACTTCTAACACATTAAAAACTGTCTTACAGCATTGCAGAAAACATTGTATTTCATATGGCATAAGCATCTATCAGTTTGGCAAGATTTGCACTGAATACTGAATGAAACAGCTTTCTCTAATAGAGAGACAAGCTTTTGAGCAGATTTGGGCTTGATTTCACTTCATTTGAACAGAAACACTATTTCAACATTTCTGGACTCAGAAAGCTGTAAACTGACAATCTTGATCATTGAAGTCCTAACATTAGTTTTTGTGTATATAACTTCTAACACATTAAAAACTGTCTTACAGCATTGCAGAAAACATTGTACTTCATAAGGCATAAGCATCTATCAGTTTGGCAAGATTTGCACTGAATACTGAATGAAACAGCTTTCTCTAATAGAGAGACAAGCTTTTGAGCAGATTTGGGCTAGATTTCACTTCATTTGAACAGAAGCACTATTTCAGCATTACTGGACTCAGAAAGCTGTAAACTGACAATCTTGATCATTGAAGTCCTAACATTAGTTTTTGTGTATATAACTTCTAACACATTAAAAACTGTCTTACAGCATTGCAGAAAACATTGTACTTCATAAGGCATAAGCATCTATCAGTTTGGCAAGATTTGCACTGAATACTGAATGAAACAGCTTTCTCTAATAGAGAGACAAGCTTTTGAGCAGATTTGGGCTAGATTTCACTTCATTTGAACAGAAGTACTATTTCAGCATTACTGGACTCAGAAAGCTGTAAACTGACAATCTTGATCATTGAAGTCCTAACATAAGTTTTTGTGCATATAACTTCTAACACATTAAAAACTGTCTTACAGCATTGCAGAAAACATTGTATTTCATATGGCATAAGCATCTATCAGTTTGGCAAGATTTGCACTGAATACTGAATGAAACAGCTTTCTCTAATAGAGAGACAAGCTTTTGAGCAGATTTGGGCTTGATTTCACTTAATTTGAACAGAAACACTATTTCAACATTTCTGGACTCAGAAAGCTGTAAACTGACAATCTTGATCATTGAAGTCCTAACATTAGTTTTTGTGTATATAACTTCTAACACATTAAAAACTGTCTTACAGCATTGCAGAAAACATTGTACTTCATAAGGCATAAGCATCTATCAGTTTGGCAAGATTTGCACTGAATAATGAATGAAACAGCTTTCTCTAATAGAGAGACAAGCTTTTGAGCAGATTTGGGCTAGATTTCACTTCATTTGAACAGAAGTACTATTTCAGCGTTACTGGACTCAGAAAGCTGTAAACTGACAATCTTGATCATTGAAGTCCTAACATAAGTTTTTTTGCATATAACTTCTAACACATTAAAAACTGTCTTACAGCATTGCAGAAAACATTGTATTTCATATGGCATAAGCATCTATCAGTTTGGCAAGATTTGCACTGAATACTGAATGAAACAGCTTTCTCTATTAGAGAGACAAGCTTTTGAGCAGATTTGGGCTTGATTTCACTTCATTTGAACAGAAACACTATTTCAGCATTACTGGACTCAGAAAGCTGTAAACTGACAATCTTGATCATTGAAGTCCTAACATTAGTTTTTGTGTATATAACTTCTAACACATTAAAAACTGTCTTACAGCATTGCAGAAAACATTGTACTTCATAAGGCATAAGCATCTATCAGTTTGGCAAGATTTGCACTGAATACTGAATGAAACAGCTTTCTCTAATAGAGAGACAAGCTTTTGAGCAGATTTGGGCTAGATTTCACTTCATTTGAACAGAAGCACTATTTCAGCATTACTGGACTCAGAAAGCTGTAAACTGACAATCTTGATCATTGAAGTCCTAACATTAGTTTTTGTGTATATAACTTCTAACACATTAAAAACTGTCTTACAGCATTGCAGAAAACATTGTACTTCATAAGGCATAAGCATCTATCAGTTTGGCAAGATTTGCACTGAATACTGAATAAAACAGCTTTCTCTAATAGAGAGACAAGCTTTTGAGCAGATTTGGGCTTGATTTCACTTCATTTGAACAGAAACACTATTTCAGCATTACTGGACTCAGAAAGCTGTAAACTGACAATCTTGATCATTGAAGTCCTAACATAAGTTTTTGTGCATATAACTTCTAACACATTAAAAACTGTCTTACAGCATTGCAGAAAACATTGTACTTCATAAGGCATAAGCATCTATCAGATTGGCAAGATTTGCACTGAATACTGAATGAAACAGCTTTCTCTATTAGAGAGACAAGCTTTTGAGCAGATTTGGGCTTGATTTCACTTCATTTGAACAGAAACACTATTTCAACATTACTGGACTCAGAAAGCTGTAAACTGACAATCTTGATCATTGAAGTCCTAACATTAGTTTTTGTGCATATAACTTCTAACACATTAAAAACTGTCTTACAGCATTGCAGAAAACATTGTATTTCATATGGCATAAGCATCTATCAGTTTGGCAAGATTTGCACTGAATACTGAATGAAACAGCTTTCTCTAATAGAGAGACAAGCTTTTGAGCAGATTTGGGCTTGATTTCACTTCATTTGAACAGAAACACTATTTCAGCATTAATGGACTCAGAAAGCTGTAAACTGACAATCTTGATCATTGAAGTCCTAACATTAGTTTTTGTGTATATAACTTCTAACACATTAAAAACTGTCTTACAGCATTGCAGAAAACATTGTACTTCATAAGGCATAAGCATCAATCAGTTTGGCAAGATTTGCACTGAATACTGAATGAAACAGCTTTCTCTAATAGAGAGACAAGCTTTTGAGCAGATTTGGGCTAGATTTCACTTCATTTGAACAGAAGTACTATTTCAGTGTTACTGGACTCAGAAAGCTGTAAACTGACAATCTTGATCATTGAAGTCCTAACATAAGTTTTTGTGCATATAACTTCTAACACATTAAAAACTGTCTTACAGCATTGCAGAAAACATTGTACTTCATAAGGCATAAGCATCTATCAGATTGGCAAGATTTGCACTGAATACTGAATGAAACAGCTTTCTCTATTAGAGAGACAAGCTTTTGAGCAGATTTGGGCTTGATTTCACTTCATTTGAACAGAAACACTATTTCAACATTACTGGACTCAGAAAGCTGTAAACTGACAATCTTGATCATTGAAGTCCTAACATTAGTTTTTGTGCATATAACTTCTAACACATTAAAAACTGTCTTACAGCATTGCAGAAAACATTGTATTTCATATGGCATAAGCATCTATCAGTTTGGCAAGATTTGCACTGAATACTGAATGAAACAGCTTTCTCTATTAGAGAGACAAGCTTTTGAGCAGATTTGGGCTAGATTTCACTTCATTTGAACAGAAGTACTATTTCAGCATTACTGGACTCAGAAAGCTGTAAACTGACAATCTTGATCATTGAAGTCCTAACATAAGTTTTTGTGCATATAACTTCTAACACATTAAAAACTGTCTTACAGCATTGCAGAAAACATTGTATTTCATATGGCATAAGCATCTATCAGTTTGGCAAGATTTGCACTGAATACTGAATGAAACAGCTTTCTCTAATAGAGAGACAAGCTTTTGAGCAGATTTGGGCTAGATTTCACTTCATTTGAACAGAAGTACTATTTCAGCATTACTGGACTCAGAAAGCTGTAAACTGACAATCTTGATCATTGAAGTCCTAACATAAGTTTTTGTGCATATTACTTCTAACACATTAAAAACTGTCTTACAGCATTGCAGAAAACATTGTATTTCATATGGCATAAGCATCTATCAGTTTGGCAAGATTTGCACTGAATACTGAATGAAACAGCTTTCTCTAATAGAGAGACAAGCTTTTGAGCAGATTTGGGCTAGATTTCACTTCATTTGAACAGAAGTACTATTTCAGCATTACTGGACTCAGAAAGCTGTAAACTGACAATCTTGATCATTGAAGTCCTAACATAAGTTTTTGTGCATATAACTTCTAACACATTAAAAACTGTCTTACAGCATTGCAGAAAACATTGTACTTCATAAGGCATAAGCATCTATCAGATTGGCAAGATTTGCACTGAATACTGAATGAAACAGCTTTCTCTATTAGAGAGACAAGCTTTTGAGCAGATTTGGGCTTGATTTCACTTCATTTGAACAGAAACACTATTTCAACATTACTGGACTCAGAAAGCTGTAAACTGACAATCTTGATCATTGAAGTCCTAACATTAGTTTTTGTGCATATAACTTCTAACACATTAAAAACTGTCTTACAGCATTGCAGAAAACATTGTATTTCATATGGCATAAGCATCTATCAGTTTGGCAAGATTTGCACTGAATACTGAATGAAACAGCTTTCTCTATTAGAGAGACAAGCTTTTGAGCAGATTTGGGCTAGATTTCACTTCATTTGAACAGAAGTACTATTTCAGCATTACTGGACTCAGAAAGCTGTAAACTGACAATCTTGATCATTGAAGTCCTAACATAAGTTTTTGTGCATATAACTTCTAACACATTAAAAACTGTCTTACAGCATTGCAGAAAACATTGTACTTCATAAGGCATAAGCATCTATCAGATTGGCAAGATTTGCACTGAATACTGAATGAAACAGCTTTCTCTATTAGAGAGACAAGCTTTTGAGCAGATTTGGGCTTGATTTCACTTCATTTGAACAGAAACACTATTTCAACATTACTGGACTCAGAAAGCTGTAAACTGACAATCTTGATCATTGAAGTCCTAACATTAGTTTTTGTGCATATAAATTCTAACACATTAAAAACTGTCTTACAGCATTGCAGAAAACATTGTATTTCATATGGCATAAGCATCTATCAGTTTGGCAAGATTTGCACTGAATACTGAATGAAACAGCTTTCTCTATTAGAGAGACAAGCTTTTGAGCAGATTTGGGCTAGATTTCACTTCATTTGAACAGAAGTACTATTTCAGCATTACTGGACTCAGAAAGCTGTAAACTGACAATCTTGATCATTGAAGTCCTAACATAAGTTTTTGTGCATATAACTTCTAACACATTAAAAACTGTCTTACAGCATTGCAGAAAACATTGTATTTCATATGGCATAAGCATCTATCAGTTTGGCAAGATTTGCACTGAATACTGAATGAAACAGCTTTCTCTAATAGAGAGACAAGCTTTTGAGCAGATTTGGGCTAGATTTCACTTCATTTGAACAGAAGTACTATTTCAGCATTACTGGACTCAGAAAGCTGTAAACTGACAATCTTGATCATTGAAGTCCTAACATAAGTTTTTGTGCATATAACTTCTAACACATTAAAAACTGTCTTACAGCATTGCAGAAAACATTGTATTTCATATGGCATAAGCATCTATCAGTTTGGCAAGATTTGCACTGAATACTGAATGAAACAGCTTTCTCTAATAGAGAGACAAGCTTTTGAGCAGATTTGGGCTAGATTTCACTTCATTTGAACAGAAGTACTATTTCAGCATTACTGGACTCAGAAAGCTGTAAACTGACAATCTTGATCATTGAAGTCCTAACATAAGTTTTTGTGCATATAACTTCTAACACATTAAAAACTGTCTTACAGCATTGCAGAAAACATTGTATTTCATATGGCATAAGCATCTATCAGTTTGGCAAGATTTGCACTGAATACAGAATGAAACAGCTTTCTCTAATAGAGAGACAAGCTTTTGAGCAGATTTGGGCTAGATTTCACTTCATTTGAACAGAAGCACTATTTCAGCATTACTGGACTCAGAAAGCTGTAAACTGACAATCTTGATCATTGAAGTCCTAACATTAGTTTTTGTGCATATAACTTCTAACACATTAAAAACTGTCTTACAGCATTGCAGAAAACATTGTACTTCATAAGGCATAAGCATCTATCAGTTTGGCAAGATTTGCACTGAATACTGAATGAAACAGCTTTCTCTAATAGAGAGACAAGCTTTTGAGCAGATTTGGGCTTGATTTCACTTCATTTGAACAGAAACACTATTTCAGCATTACTGGACTCAGAAAGCTGTAAACTGACAATCTTGATCATTGAAGTCCTAACATAAGTTTTTGTGCATATAACTTCTAACACATTAAAAACTGTCTTACAGCATTGCAGAAAACATTGTACTTCATAAGGCATAAGCATCTATCAGATTGGCAAGATTTGCACTGAATACTGAATGAAACAGCTTTCTCTATTAGAGAGACAAGCTTTTGAGCAGATTTGGGCTTGATTTCACTTCATTTGAACAGAAACACTATTTCAACATTACTGGACTCAGAAAGCTGTAAACTGACAATCTTGATCATTGAAGTCCTAACATTAGTTTTTGTGCATATAACTTCTAACACATTAAAAACTGTCTTACAGCATTGCAGAAAACATTGTATTTCATATGGCATAAGCATCTATCAGTTTGGCAAGATTTGCACTGAATACTGAATGAAACAGCTTTCTCTAATAGAGAGACAAGCTTTTGAGCAGATTTGGGCTTGATTTCACTTCATTTGAACAGAAACACTATTTCAGCATTAATGGACTCAGAAAGCTGTAAACTGACAATCTTGATCATTGAAGTCCTAACATTAGTTTTTGTGTATATAACTTCTAACACATTAAAAACTGTCTTACAGCATTGCAGAAAACATTGTACTTCATAAGGCATAAGCATCAATCAGTTTGGCAAGATTTGCACTGAATACTGAATGAAACAGCTTTCTCTAATAGAGAGACAAGCTTTTGAGCAGATTTGGGCTAGATTTCACTTCATTTGAACAGAAGTACTATTTCAGTGTTACTGGACTCAGAAAGCTGTAAACTGACAATCTTGATCATTGAAGTCCTAACATTAGTTTTTGTGCATATAACTTCTAACACATTAAAAACTGTCTTACAGCATTGCAGAAAACATTGTATTTCATATGGCATAAGCATCTATCAGTTTGGCAAGATTTGCACTGAATACTGAATGAAACAGCTTTCTCTATTAGAGAGACAAGCTTTTGAGCAGATTTGGGCTAGATTTCACTTCATTTGAACAGAAGTACTATTTCAGCATTACTGGACTCAGAAAGCTGTAAACTGACAATCTTGATCATTGAAGTCCTAACATAAGTTTTTGTGCATATAACTTCTAACACATTAAAAACTGTCTTACAGCATTGCAGAAAACATTGTATTTCATATGGCATAAGCATCTATCAGTTTGGCAAGATTTGCACTGAATACTGAATGAAACAGCTTTCTCTATTAGAGAGACAAGCTTTTGAGCAGATTTGGGCTAGATTTCACTTCATTTGAACAGAAGTACTATTTCAGCATTACTGGACTCAGAAAGCTGTAAACTGACAATCTTGATCATTGAAGTCCTAACATAAGTTTTTGTGCATATAACTTCTAACACATTAAAAACTGTCTTACAGCATTGCAGAAAACATTGTACTTCATAAGGCATAAGCATCTATCAGATTGGCAAGATTTGCACTGAATACTGAATGAAACAGCTTTCTCTATTAGAGAGACAAGCTTTTGAGCAGATTTGGGCTTGATTTCACTTCATTTGAACAGAAACACTATTTCAACATTACTGGACTCAGAAAGCTGTAAACTGACAATCTTGATCATTGAAGTCCTAACATTAGTTTTTGTGCATATAACTTCTAACACATTAAAAACTGTCTTACAGCATTGCAGAAAACATTGTATTTCATATGGCATAAGCATCTATCAGTTTGGCAAGATTTGCACTGAATACTGAATGAAACAGCTTTCTCTAATAGAGAGACAAGCTTTTGAGCAGATTTGGGCTAGATTTCACTTCATTTGAACAGAAGTACTATTTCAGCATTACTGGACTCAGAAAGCTGTAAACTGACAATTTTGATCATTGAAGTCCTAACATAAGTTTTTGTGCATATAACTTCTAACACATTAAAAACTGTCTTACAGCATTGCAGAAAACATTGTATTTCATATGGCATAAGCATCTATCAGTTTGGCAAGATTTGCACTGAATACAGAATGAAACAGCTTTCTCTAATAGAGAGACAAGCTTTTGAGCAGATTTGGGCTAGATTTCACTTCATTTGAACAGAAGCACTATTTCAGCATTACTGGACTCAGAAAGCTGTAAACTGACAATCTTGATAATTGAAGTCCTAACATTAGTTTTTGTGTATATAACTTCTAACACATTAAAAACTGTCTTACAGCATTGCAGAAAACATTGTACTTCATAAGGCAATAGCATCTATCAGTTTGGCAAGATTTGCACTGAATACTGAATGAAACAGCTTTCTCTAATAGAGAGACAAGCTTTTGAGCAGATTTGGGCTTGATTTCACTTCATTTGAACAGAAACACTATTTCAGCATTACTGGACTCAGAAAGCTGTAAACTGACAATCTTGATCATTGAAGTCCTAACATAAGTTTTTGTGCATATAACTTCTAACACATTAAAAACTGTCTTACAGCATTGCAGAAAACATTGTACTTCATAAGGCATAAGCATCTATCAGATTGGCAAGATTTGCACTGAATACTGAATGAAACAGCTTTCTCTATTAGAGAGACAAGCTTTTGAGCAGATTTGGGCTTGATTTCACTTCATTTGAACAGAAACACTATTTCAACATTACTGGACTCAGAAAGCTGTAAACTGACAATCTTGGTCATTGAAGTCCTAACATTAGTTTTTGTGCATATAACTTCTAACACATTAAAAACTGTCTTACAGCATTGCAGAAAACATTGTATTTCATATGGCATAAGCATCTATCAGTTTGGCAAGATTTGCACTGAATACTGAATGAAACAGCTTTCTCTAATAGAGAGACAAGCTTTTGAGCAGATTTGGGCTTGATTTCACTTCATTTGAACAGAAACACTATTTCAACATTACTGGACTCAGAAAGCTGTAAACTGACAATCTTGATCATTGAAGTCCTAACATTAGTTTTTGTGTATATAACTTCTAACACATTAAAAACTGTCTTACAGCATTGCAGAAAACATTGTACTTCATAAGGCATAAGCATCTATCAGTTTGGCAAGATTTGCACTGAATAATGAATGAAACAGCTTTCTCTAATAGAGAGACAAGCTTTTGAGCAGATTTGGGCTAGATTTCACTTCATTTGAACAGAAGTACTATTTCAGCGTTACTGGACTCAGAAAGCTGTAAACTGACAATCTTGATCATTGAAGTCCTAACATAAGTTTTTGTGCATATAACTTCTAACACATTAAAAACTGTCTTACAGCATTGCAGAAAACATTGTATTTCATATGGCATAAGCATCTATCAGTTTGGCAAGATTTGCACTGAATACTGAATGAAACAGCTTTCTCTATTAGAGAGACAAGCTTTTGAGCAGATTTGGGCTTGATTTCACTTCATTTGAACAGAAACACTATTTCAGCATTACTGGACTCAGAAAGCTGTAAACTGACAATCTTGATCATTGAAGTCCTAACATTAGTTTTTGTGTATATAACTTCTAACACATTAAAAACTGTCTTACAGCATTGCAGAAAACATTGTACTTCATAAGGCATAAGCATCTATCAGTTTGGCAAGATTTGCACTGAATACTGAATGAAACAGCTTTCTCTAATAGAGAGACAAGCTTTTGAGCAGATTTGGGCTAGATTTCACTTCATTTGAACAGAAGCACTATTTCAGCATTACTGGACTCAGAAAGCTGTAAACTGACAATTTTGATCATTGAAGTCCTAACATAAGTTTTTGTGCATATAACTTCTAACACATTAAAAACTGTCTTACAGCATTGCAGAAAACATTGTATTTCATATGGCATAAGCATCTATCAGTTTGGCAAGATTTGCACTGAATACAGAATGAAACAGCTTTCTCTAATAGAGAGACAAGCTTTTGAGCAGATTTGGGCTAGATTTCACTTCATTTGAACAGAAGCACTATTTCAGCATTACTGGACTCAGAAAGCTGTAAACTGACAATCTTGATAATTGAAGTCCTAACATTAGTTTTTGTGTATATAACTTCTAACACATTAAAAACTGTCTTACAGCATTGCAGAAAACATTGTACTTCATAAGGCAATAGCATCTATCAGTTTGGCAAGATTTGCACTGAATACTGAATGAAACAGCTTTCTCTAATAGAGAGACAAGCTTTTGAGCAGATTTGGGCTTGATTTCACTTCATTTGAACAGAAACACTATTTCAGCATTACTGGACTCAGAAAGCTGTAAACTGACAATCTTGATCATTGAAGTCCTAACATAAGTTTTTGTGCATATAACTTCTAACACATTAAAAACTGTCTTACAGCATTGCAGAAAACATTGTACTTCATAAGGCATAAGCATCTATCAGATTGGCAAGATTTGCACTGAATACTGAATGAAACAGCTTTCTCTATTAGAGAGACAAGCTTTTGAGCAGATTTGGGCTTGATTTCACTTCATTTGAACAGAAACACTATTTCAACATTACTGGACTCAGAAAGCTGTAAACTGACAATCTTGGTCATTGAAGTCCTAACATAAGTTTTTGTGCATATAACTTCTAACACATTAAAAACTGTCTTACAGCATTGCAGAAAACATTGTATTTCATATGGCATAAGCATCTATCAGTTTGGCAAGATTTGCACTGAATACTGAATGAAACAGCTTTCTCTAATAGAGAGACAAGCTTTTGAGCAGATTTGGGCTTGATTTCACTTCATTTGAACAGAAACACTATTTCAACATTACTGGACTCAGAAAGCTGTAAACTGACAATCTTGATCATTGAAGTCCTAACATTAGTTTTTGTGCATATAACTTCTAACACATTAAAAACTGTCTTACAGCATTGCAGAAAACATTGTATTTCATATGGCATAAGCATCTATCAGTTTGGCAAGATTTGCACTGAATACTGAATGAAACAGCTTTCTCTATTAGAGAGACAAGCTTTTGAGCAGATTTGGGCTAGATTTCACTTCATTTGAACAGAAGTACTATTTCAGCATTACTGGACTCAGAAAGCTGTAAACTGACAATCTTGATCATTGAAGTTCTAACATAAGTTTTTGTGCATATAACTTCTAACACATTAAAAACTGTCTTACAGCATTGCAGAAAACATTGTATTTCATATGGCATAAGCATCTATCAGTTTGGCAAGATTTGCACTGAATACTGAATGAAACAGCTTTCTCTATTAGAGAGACAAGCTTTTGAGCAGATTTGGGCTTGATTTCACTTCATTTGAACAGAAACACTATTTCAACATTACTGGACTCAGAAAGCTGTAAACTGACAATCTTGGTCATTGAAGTCCTAACATTAGTTTTTGTGCATATAACTTCTAACACATTAAAAACTGTCTTACAGCATTGCAGAAAACATTGTATTTCATATGGCATAAGCATCTATCAGTTTGGCAAGATTTGCACTGAATACTGAATGAAACAGCTTTCTCTAATAGAGAGACAAGCTTTTGAGCAGATTTGGGCTTGATTTCACTTCATTTGAACAGAAACACTATTTCAACATTACTGGACTCAGAAAGCTGTAAACTGACAATCTTGATCATTGAAGTCCTAACATTAGTTTTTGTGCATATAACTTCTAACACATTAAAAACTGTCTTACAGCATTGCAGAAAACATTGTATTTCATATGGCATAAGCATCTATCAGTTTGGCAAGATTTGCACTGAATACTGAATGAAACAGCTTTCTCTATTAGAGAGACAAGCTTTTGAGCAGATTTGGGCTAGATTTCACTTCATTTGAACAGAAGTACTATTTCAGCATTACTGGACTCAGAAAGCTGTAAACTGACAATCTTGATCATTGAAGTTCTAACATAAGTTTTTGTGCATATAACTTCTAACACATTAAAAACTGTCTTACAGCATTGCAGAAAACATTGTATTTCATATGGCATAAGCATCTATCAGTTTGGCAAGATTTGCACTGAATACTGAATGAAACAGCTTTCTCTAATAGAGAGACAAGCTTTTGAGCAGATTTGGGCTAGATTTCACTTCATTTGAACAGAAGTACTATTTCAGCATTACTGGACTCAGAAAGCTGTAAACTGACAATCTTGATCATTGAAGTCCTAACATAAGTTTTTGTGCATATAACTTCTAACACATTAAAAACTGTCTTACAGCATTGCAGAAAACATTGTATTTCATATGGCATAAGCATCTATCAGTTTGGCAAGATTTGCACTGAATACTGAATGAAACAGCTTTCTCTAATAGAGAGACAAGCTTTTGAGCAGATTTGGGCTAGATTTCACTTCATTTGAACAGAAGTACTATTTCAGCATTACTGGACTCAGAAAGCTGTAAACTGACAATCTTGATCATTGAAGTCCTAACATAAGTTTTTGTGCATATAACTTCTAACACATTAAAAACTGTCTTACAGCATTGCAGAAAACATTGTATTTCATATGGCATAAGCATCTATCAGTTTGGCAAGATTTGCACTGAATACTGAATGAAACAGCTTTCTCTAATAGAGAGACAAGCTTTTGAGCAGATTTGGGCTTGATTTCACTTCATTTGAACAGAAACACTATTTCAACATTTCTGGACTCAGAAAGCTGTAAACTGACAATCTTGATCATTGAAGTCCTAACATTAGTTTTTGTGTATATAACTTCTAACACATTAAAAACTGTCTTACAGCATTGCAGAAAACATTGTACTTCATAAGGCATAAGCATCTATCAGTTTGGCAAGATTTGCACTGAATACTGAATGAAACAGCTTTCTCTAATAGAGAGACAAGCTTTTGAGCAGATTTGGGCTAGATTTCACTTCATTTGAACAGAAGCACTATTTCAGCATTACTGGACTCAGAAAGCTGTAAACTGACAATCTTGATCATTGAAGTCCTAACATTAGTTTTTGTGTATATAACTTCTAACACATTAAAAACTGTCTTACAGCATTGCAGAAAACATTGTACTTCATAAGGCATAAGCATCTATCAGTTTGGCAAGATTTGCACTGAATACTGAATGAAACAGCTTTCTCTAATAGAGAGACAAGCTTTTGAGCAGATTTGGGCTAGATTTCACTTCATTTGAACAGAAGTACTATTTCAGCATTACTGGACTCAGAAAGCTGTAAACTGACAATCTTGATCATTGAAGTCCTAACATAAGTTTTTGTGCATATAACTTCTAACACATTAAAAACTGTCTTACAGCATTGCAGAAAACATTGTATTTCATATGGCATAAGCATCTATCAGTTTGGCAAGATTTGCACTGAATACTGAATGAAACAGCTTTCTCTAATAGAGAGACAAGCTTTTGAGCAGATTTGGGCTTGATTTCACTTAATTTGAACAGAAACACTATTTCAACATTTCTGGACTCAGAAAGCTGTAAACTGACAATCTTGATCATTGAAGTCCTAACATTAGTTTTTGTGTATATAACTTCTAACACATTAAAAACTGTCTTACAGCATTGCAGAAAACATTGTACTTCATAAGGCATAAGCATCTATCAGTTTGGCAAGATTTGCACTGAATAATGAATGAAACAGCTTTCTCTAATAGAGAGACAAGCTTTTGAGCAGATTTGGGCTAGATTTCACTTCATTTGAACAGAAGTACTATTTCAGCGTTACTGGACTCAGAAAGCTGTAAACTGACAATCTTGATCATTGAAGTCCTAACATAAGTTTTTTTGCATATAACTTCTAACACATTAAAAACTGTCTTACAGCATTGCAGAAAACATTGTATTTCATATGGCATAAGCATCTATCAGTTTGGCAAGATTTGCACTGAATACTGAATGAAACAGCTTTCTCTATTAGAGAGACAAGCTTTTGAGCAGATTTGGGCTTGATTTCACTTCATTTGAACAGAAACACTATTTCAGCATTACTGGACTCAGAAAGCTGTAAACTGACAATCTTGATCATTGAAGTCCTAACATTAGTTTTTGTGTATATAACTTCTAACACATTAAAAACTGTCTTACAGCATTGCAGAAAACATTGTACTTCATAAGGCATAAGCATCTATCAGTTTGGCAAGATTTGCACTGAATACTGAATGAAACAGCTTTCTCTAATAGAGAGACAAGCTTTTGAGCAGATTTGGGCTAGATTTCACTTCATTTGAACAGAAGCACTATTTCAGCATTACTGGACTCAGAAAGCTGTAAACTGACAATCTTGATCATTGAAGTCCTAACATTAGTTTTTGTGTATATAACTTCTAACACATTAAAAACTGTCTTACAGCATTGCAGAAAACATTGTACTTCATAAGGCATAAGCATCTATCAGTTTGGCAAGATTTGCACTGAATACTGAATAAAACAGCTTTCTCTAATAGAGAGACAAGCTTTTGAGCAGATTTGGGCTTGATTTCACTTCATTTGAACAGAAACACTATTTCAGCATTACTGGACTCAGAAAGCTGTAAACTGACAATCTTGATCATTGAAGTCCTAACATAAGTTTTTGTGCATATAACTTCTAACACATTAAAAACTGTCTTACAGCATTGCAGAAAACATTGTACTTCATAAGGCATAAGCATCTATCAGATTGGCAAGATTTGCACTGAATACTGAATGAAACAGCTTTCTCTATTAGAGAGACAAGCTTTTGAGCAGATTTGGGCTTGATTTCACTTCATTTGAACAGAAACACTATTTCAACATTACTGGACTCAGAAAGCTGTAAACTGACAATCTTGATCATTGAAGTCCTAACATTAGTTTTTGTGCATATAACTTCTAACACATTAAAAACTGTCTTACAGCATTGCAGAAAACATTGTATTTCATATGGCATAAGCATCTATCAGTTTGGCAAGATTTGCACTGAATACTGAATGAAACAGCTTTCTCTAATAGAGAGACAAGCTTTTGAGCAGATTTGGGCTTGATTTCACTTCATTTGAACAGAAACACTATTTCAGCATTAATGGACTCAGAAAGCTGTAAACTGACAATCTTGATCATTGAAGTCCTAACATTAGTTTTTGTGTATATAACTTCTAACACATTAAAAACTGTCTTACAGCATTGCAGAAAACATTGTACTTCATAAGGCATAAGCATCAATCAGTTTGGCAAGATTTGCACTGAATACTGAATGAAACAGCTTTCTCTAATAGAGAGACAAGCTTTTGAGCAGATTTGGGCTAGATTTCACTTCATTTGAACAGAAGTACTATTTCAGTGTTACTGGACTCAGAAAGCTGTAAACTGACAATCTTGATCATTGAAGTCCTAACATAAGTTTTTGTGCATATAACTTCTAACACATTAAAAACTGTCTTACAGCATTGCAGAAAACATTGTACTTCATAAGGCATAAGCATCTATCAGATTGGCAAGATTTGCACTGAATACTGAATGAAACAGCTTTCTCTATTAGAGAGACAAGCTTTTGAGCAGATTTGGGCTTGATTTCACTTCATTTGAACAGAAACACTATTTCAACATTACTGGACTCAGAAAGCTGTAAACTGACAATCTTGATCATTGAAGTCCTAACATTAGTTTTTGTGCATATAACTTCTAACACATTAAAAACTGTCTTACAGCATTGCAGAAAACATTGTATTTCATATGGCATAAGCATCTATCAGTTTGGCAAGATTTGCACTGAATACTGAATGAAACAGCTTTCTCTATTAGAGAGACAAGCTTTTGAGCAGATTTGGGCTAGATTTCACTTCATTTGAACAGAAGTACTATTTCAGCATTACTGGACTCAGAAAGCTGTAAACTGACAATCTTGATCATTGAAGTCCTAACATAAGTTTTTGTGCATATAACTTCTAACACATTAAAAACTGTCTTACAGCATTGCAGAAAACATTGTATTTCATATGGCATAAGCATCTATCAGTTTGGCAAGATTTGCACTGAATACTGAATGAAACAGCTTTCTCTAATAGAGAGACAAGCTTTTGAGCAGATTTGGGCTAGATTTCACTTCATTTGAACAGAAGTACTATTTCAGCATTACTGGACTCAGAAAGCTGTAAACTGACAATCTTGATCATTGAAGTCCTAACATAAGTTTTTGTGCATATTACTTCTAACACATTAAAAACTGTCTTACAGCATTGCAGAAAACATTGTATTTCATATGGCATAAGCATCTATCAGTTTGGCAAGATTTGCACTGAATACTGAATGAAACAGCTTTCTCTAATAGAGAGACAAGCTTTTGAGCAGATTTGGGCTAGATTTCACTTCATTTGAACAGAAGTACTATTTCAGCATTACTGGACTCAGAAAGCTGTAAACTGACAATCTTGATCATTGAAGTCCTAACATAAGTTTTTGTGCATATAACTTCTAACACATTAAAAACTGTCTTACAGCATTGCAGAAAACATTGTACTTCATAAGGCATAAGCATCTATCAGATTGGCAAGATTTGCACTGAATACTGAATGAAACAGCTTTCTCTATTAGAGAGACAAGCTTTTGAGCAGATTTGGGCTTGATTTCACTTCATTTGAACAGAAACACTATTTCAACATTACTGGACTCAGAAAGCTGTAAACTGACAATCTTGATCATTGAAGTCCTAACATTAGTTTTTGTGCATATAACTTCTAACACATTAAAAACTGTCTTACAGCATTGCAGAAAACATTGTATTTCATATGGCATAAGCATCTATCAGTTTGGCAAGATTTGCACTGAATACTGAATGAAACAGCTTTCTCTATTAGAGAGACAAGCTTTTGAGCAGATTTGGGCTAGATTTCACTTCATTTGAACAGAAGTACTATTTCAGCATTACTGGACTCAGAAAGCTGTAAACTGACAATCTTGATCATTGAAGTCCTAACATAAGTTTTTGTGCATATAACTTCTAACACATTAAAAACTGTCTTACAGCATTGCAGAAAACATTGTACTTCATAAGGCATAAGCATCTATCAGATTGGCAAGATTTGCACTGAATACTGAATGAAACAGCTTTCTCTATTAGAGAGACAAGCTTTTGAGCAGATTTGGGCTTGATTTCACTTCATTTGAACAGAAACACTATTTCAACATTACTGGACTCAGAAAGCTGTAAACTGACAATCTTGATCATTGAAGTCCTAACATTAGTTTTTGTGCATATAAATTCTAACACATTAAAAACTGTCTTACAGCATTGCAGAAAACATTGTATTTCATATGGCATAAGCATCTATCAGTTTGGCAAGATTTGCACTGAATACTGAATGAAACAGCTTTCTCTATTAGAGAGACAAGCTTTTGAGCAGATTTGGGCTAGATTTCACTTCATTTGAACAGAAGTACTATTTCAGCATTACTGGACTCAGAAAGCTGTAAACTGACAATCTTGATCATTGAAGTCCTAACATAAGTTTTTGTGCATATAACTTCTAACACATTAAAAACTGTCTTACAGCATTGCAGAAAACATTGTATTTCATATGGCATAAGCATCTATCAGTTTGGCAAGATTTGCACTGAATACTGAATGAAACAGCTTTCTCTAATAGAGAGACAAGCTTTTGAGCAGATTTGGGCTAGATTTCACTTCATTTGAACAGAAGTACTATTTCAGCATTACTGGACTCAGAAAGCTGTAAACTGACAATCTTGATCATTGAAGTCCTAACATAAGTTTTTGTGCATATAACTTCTAACACATTAAAAACTGTCTTACAGCATTGCAGAAAACATTGTATTTCATATGGCATAAGCATCTATCAGTTTGGCAAGATTTGCACTGAATACTGAATGAAACAGCTTTCTCTAATAGAGAGACAAGCTTTTGAGCAGATTTGGGCTAGATTTCACTTCATTTGAACAGAAGTACTATTTCAGCATTACTGGACTCAGAAAGCTGTAAACTGACAATCTTGATCATTGAAGTCCTAACATAAGTTTTTGTGCATATAACTTCTAACACATTAAAAACTGTCTTACAGCATTGCAGAAAACATTGTATTTCATATGGCATAAGCATCTATCAGTTTGGCAAGATTTGCACTGAATACAGAATGAAACAGCTTTCTCTAATAGAGAGACAAGCTTTTGAGCAGATTTGGGCTAGATTTCACTTCATTTGAACAGAAGCACTATTTCAGCATTACTGGACTCAGAAAGCTGTAAACTGACAATCTTGATCATTGAAGTCCTAACATTAGTTTTTGTGCATATAACTTCTAACACATTAAAAACTGTCTTACAGCATTGCAGAAAACATTGTACTTCATAAGGCATAAGCATCTATCAGTTTGGCAAGATTTGCACTGAATACTGAATGAAACAGCTTTCTCTAATAGAGAGACAAGCTTTTGAGCAGATTTGGGCTTGATTTCACTTCATTTGAACAGAAACACTATTTCAGCATTACTGGACTCAGAAAGCTGTAAACTGACAATCTTGATCATTGAAGTCCTAACATAAGTTTTTGTGCATATAACTTCTAACACATTAAAAACTGTCTTACAGCATTGCAGAAAACATTGTACTTCATAAGGCATAAGCATCTATCAGATTGGCAAGATTTGCACTGAATACTGAATGAAACAGCTTTCTCTATTAGAGAGACAAGCTTTTGAGCAGATTTGGGCTTGATTTCACTTCATTTGAACAGAAACACTATTTCAACATTACTGGACTCAGAAAGCTGTAAACTGACAATCTTGATCATTGAAGTCCTAACATTAGTTTTTGTGCATATAACTTCTAACACATTAAAAACTGTCTTACAGCATTGCAGAAAACATTGTATTTCATATGGCATAAGCATCTATCAGTTTGGCAAGATTTGCACTGAATACTGAATGAAACAGCTTTCTCTAATAGAGAGACAAGCTTTTGAGCAGATTTGGGCTTGATTTCACTTCATTTGAACAGAAACACTATTTCAGCATTAATGGACTCAGAAAGCTGTAAACTGACAATCTTGATCATTGAAGTCCTAACATTAGTTTTTGTGTATATAACTTCTAACACATTAAAAACTGTCTTACAGCATTGCAGAAAACATTGTACTTCATAAGGCATAAGCATCAATCAGTTTGGCAAGATTTGCACTGAATACTGAATGAAACAGCTTTCTCTAATAGAGAGACAAGCTTTTGAGCAGATTTGGGCTAGATTTCACTTCATTTGAACAGAAGTACTATTTCAGTGTTACTGGACTCAGAAAGCTGTAAACTGACAATCTTGATCATTGAAGTCCTAACATTAGTTTTTGTGCATATAACTTCTAACACATTAAAAACTGTCTTACAGCATTGCAGAAAACATTGTATTTCATATGGCATAAGCATCTATCAGTTTGGCAAGATTTGCACTGAATACTGAATGAAACAGCTTTCTCTATTAGAGAGACAAGCTTTTGAGCAGATTTGGGCTAGATTTCACTTCATTTGAACAGAAGTACTATTTCAGCATTACTGGACTCAGAAAGCTGTAAACTGACAATCTTGATCATTGAAGTCCTAACATAAGTTTTTGTGCATATAACTTCTAACACATTAAAAACTGTCTTACAGCATTGCAGAAAACATTGTATTTCATATGGCATAAGCATCTATCAGTTTGGCAAGATTTGCACTGAATACTGAATGAAACAGCTTTCTCTATTAGAGAGACAAGCTTTTGAGCAGATTTGGGCTAGATTTCACTTCATTTGAACAGAAGTACTATTTCAGCATTACTGGACTCAGAAAGCTGTAAACTGACAATCTTGATCATTGAAGTCCTAACATAAGTTTTTGTGCATATAACTTCTAACACATTAAAAACTGTCTTACAGCATTGCAGAAAACATTGTACTTCATAAGGCATAAGCATCTATCAGATTGGCAAGATTTGCACTGAATACTGAATGAAACAGCTTTCTCTATTAGAGAGACAAGCTTTTGAGCAGATTTGGGCTTGATTTCACTTCATTTGAACAGAAACACTATTTCAACATTACTGGACTCAGAAAGCTGTAAACTGACAATCTTGATCATTGAAGTCCTAACATTAGTTTTTGTGCATATAACTTCTAACACATTAAAAACTGTCTTACAGCATTGCAGAAAACATTGTATTTCATATGGCATAAGCATCTATCAGTTTGGCAAGATTTGCACTGAATACTGAATGAAACAGCTTTCTCTAATAGAGAGACAAGCTTTTGAGCAGATTTGGGCTAGATTTCACTTCATTTGAACAGAAGTACTATTTCAGCATTACTGGACTCAGAAAGCTGTAAACTGACAATTTTGATCATTGAAGTCCTAACATAAGTTTTTGTGCATATAACTTCTAACACATTAAAAACTGTCTTACAGCATTGCAGAAAACATTGTATTTCATATGGCATAAGCATCTATCAGTTTGGCAAGATTTGCACTGAATACAGAATGAAACAGCTTTCTCTAATAGAGAGACAAGCTTTTGAGCAGATTTGGGCTAGATTTCACTTCATTTGAACAGAAGCACTATTTCAGCATTACTGGACTCAGAAAGCTGTAAACTGACAATCTTGATAATTGAAGTCCTAACATTAGTTTTTGTGTATATAACTTCTAACACATTAAAAACTGTCTTACAGCATTGCAGAAAACATTGTACTTCATAAGGCAATAGCATCTATCAGTTTGGCAAGATTTGCACTGAATACTGAATGAAACAGCTTTCTCTAATAGAGAGACAAGCTTTTGAGCAGATTTGGGCTTGATTTCACTTCATTTGAACAGAAACACTATTTCAGCATTACTGGACTCAGAAAGCTGTAAACTGACAATCTTGATCATTGAAGTCCTAACATAAGTTTTTGTGCATATAACTTCTAACACATTAAAAACTGTCTTACAGCATTGCAGAAAACATTGTACTTCATAAGGCATAAGCATCTATCAGATTGGCAAGATTTGCACTGAATACTGAATGAAACAGCTTTCTCTATTAGAGAGACAAGCTTTTGAGCAGATTTGGGCTTGATTTCACTTCATTTGAACAGAAACACTATTTCAACATTACTGGACTCAGAAAGCTGTAAACTGACAATCTTGGTCATTGAAGTCCTAACATTAGTTTTTGTGCATATAACTTCTAACACATTAAAAACTGTCTTACAGCATTGCAGAAAACATTGTATTTCATATGGCATAAGCATCTATCAGTTTGGCAAGATTTGCACTGAATACTGAATGAAACAGCTTTCTCTAATAGAGAGACAAGCTTTTGAGCAGATTTGGGCTTGATTTCACTTCATTTGAACAGAAACACTATTTCAACATTACTGGACTCAGAAAGCTGTAAACTGACAATCTTGATCATTGAAGTCCTAACATTAGTTTTTGTGCATATAACTTCTAACACATTAAAAACTGTCTTACAGCATTGCAGAAAACATTGTATTTCATATGGCATAAGCATCTATCAGTTTGGCAAGATTTGCACTGAATACTGAATGAAACAGCTTTCTCTATTAGAGAGACAAGCTTTTGAGCAGATTTGGGCTAGATTTCACTTCATTTGAACAGAAGTACTATTTCAGCATTACTGGACTCAGAAAGCTGTAAACTGACAATCTTGATCATTGAAGTTCTAACATAAGTTTTTGTGCATATAACTTCTAACACATTAAAAACTGTCTTACAGCATTGCAGAAAACATTGTATTTCATATGGCATAAGCATCTATCAGTTTGGCAAGATTTGCACTGAATACTGAATGAAACAGCTTTCTCTATTAGAGAGACAAGCTTTTGAGCAGATTTGGGCTTGATTTCACTTCATTTGAACAGAAACACTATTTCAACATTACTGGACTCAGAAAGCTGTAAACTGACAATCTTGGTCATTGAAGTCCTAACATTAGTTTTTGTGCATATAACTTCTAACACATTAAAAACTGTCTTACAGCATTGCAGAAAACATTGTATTTCATATGGCATAAGCATCTATCAGTTTGGCAAGATTTGCACTGAATACTGAATGAAACAGCTTTCTCTAATAGAGAGACAAGCTTTTGAGCAGATTTGGGCTTGATTTCACTTCATTTGAACAGAAACACTATTTCAACATTACTGGACTCAGAAAGCTGTAAACTGACAATCTTGATCATTGAAGTCCTAACATTAGTTTTTGTGCATATAACTTCTAACACATTAAAAACTGTCTTACAGCATTGCAGAAAACATTGTATTTCATATGGCATAAGCATCTATCAGTTTGGCAAGATTTGCACTGAATACTGAATGAAACAGCTTTCTCTATTAGAGAGACAAGCTTTTGAGCAGATTTGGGCTAGATTTCACTTCATTTGAACAGAAGTACTATTTCAGCATTACTGGACTCAGAAAGCTGTAAACTGACAATCTTGATCATTGAAGTTCTAACATAAGTTTTTGTGCATATAACTTCTAACACATTAAAAACTGTCTTACAGCATTGCAGAAAACATTGTATTTCATATGGCATAAGCATCTATCAGTTTGGCAAGATTTGCACTGAATACTGAATGAAACAGCTTTCTCTAATAGAGAGACAAGCTTTTGAGCAGATTTGGGCTAGATTTCACTTCATTTGAACAGAAGTACTATTTCAGCATTACTGGACTCAGAAAGCTGTAAACTGACAATCTTGATCATTGAAGTCCTAACATAAGTTTTTGTGCATATAACTTCTAACACATTAAAAACTGTCTTACAGCATTGCAGAAAACATTGTATTTCATATGGCATAAGCATCTATCAGTTTGGCAAGATTTGCACTGAATACTGAATGAAACAGCTTTCTCTAATAGAGAGACAAGCTTTTGAGCAGATTTGGGCTAGATTTCACTTCATTTGAACAGAAGTACTATTTCAGCATTACTGGACTCAGAAAGCTGTAAACTGACAATCTTGATCATTGAAGTCCTAACATAAGTTTTTGTGCATATAACTTCTAACACATTAAAAACTGTCTTACAGCATTGCAGAAAACATTGTATTTCATATGGCATAAGCATCTATCAGTTTGGCAAGATTTGCACTGAATACTGAATGAAACAGCTTTCTCTAATAGAGAGACAAGCTTTTGAGCAGATTTGGGCTTGATTTCACTTCATTTGAACAGAAACACTATTTCAACATTTCTGGACTCAGAAAGCTGTAAACTGACAATCTTGATCATTGAAGTCCTAACATTAGTTTTTGTGTATATAACTTCTAACACATTAAAAACTGTCTTACAGCATTGCAGAAAACATTGTACTTCATAAGGCATAAGCATCTATCAGTTTGGCAAGATTTGCACTGAATACTGAATGAAACAGCTTTCTCTAATAGAGAGACAAGCTTTTGAGCAGATTTGGGCTAGATTTCACTTCATTTGAACAGAAGCACTATTTCAGCATTACTGGACTCAGAAAGCTGTAAACTGACAATCTTGATCATTGAAGTCCTAACATTAGTTTTTGTGTATATAACTTCTAACACATTAAAAACTGTCTTACAGCATTGCAGAAAACATTGTACTTCATAAGGCATAAGCATCTATCAGTTTGGCAAGATTTGCACTGAATACTGAATGAAACAGCTTTCTCTAATAGAGAGACAAGCTTTTGAGCAGATTTGGGCTAGATTTCACTTCATTTGAACAGAAGTACTATTTCAGCATTACTGGACTCAGAAAGCTGTAAACTGACAATCTTGATCATTGAAGTCCTAACATAAGTTTTTGTGCATATAACTTCTAACACATTAAAAACTGTCTTACAGCATTGCAGAAAACATTGTATTTCATATGGCATAAGCATCTATCAGTTTGGCAAGATTTGCACTGAATACTGAATGAAACAGCTTTCTCTAATAGAGAGACAAGCTTTTGAGCAGATTTGGGCTTGATTTCACTTAATTTGAACAGAAACACTATTTCAACATTTCTGGACTCAGAAAGCTGTAAACTGACAATCTTGATCATTGAAGTCCTAACATTAGTTTTTGTGTATATAACTTCTAACACATTAAAAACTGTCTTACAGCATTGCAGAAAACATTGTACTTCAGGAACACAACTGGACACAGATGCAGGTATGGTGTGAGAATTTATTCAAAAAAAGTCCAAAAGAAAAACTCCCTCCAACTAACAAAAACAGGCCGGGAAATAATAGAAAAATGTCCAGCAGGAAAATAAGAGGCTTGAATGTCCTTTCGTAAACACCCGGCAGGGGGCGCCCGATGGCGCGGCCGCGTAGGAAGTGGAGGAGGGAGGAGAACACGAGAGAGCCCGTCACGGAGCAAACCAAAAACACTCCTGAGGAATGTAGGGGTCCGGTCTAGTAAATGAGGGAGGGGAAAAAATAGAAAAAGCAAAACAAAACCAGTAGCAGCAGAAAATGGCACGACAGAGCAGGACTAGACAGAATGACTACACATGGGCTGTAGTCGAACGACGATCTGGCACCGATTGGCGCGACAGACGGGAATAAATAGAGGAAGAGATGGACAAACATTGAATGCAGGTGAGTGGAGTCAAACAATTAGAAGCGGAAACTGTAGTAATGAGGGGGAGGGAGGAACGCCACAGATAGGTGCAAGACGAACGATCAAAACCAAAACAAAACACCATGTGCGCATGAAATGACGACATAAACAAAAACACACACCGAAAAACAGGGTGATCAGACAGCTGACATGACATGTATTTCATAAGGCATAGGCATCTATCCGTTTGGCAAGATTTGCACTGAATACTGAATAAAACAGCTTTATCTAATAGAGAGAAAAGCTTTTGAGCAGATTTGTGCTTGATTTCACTTCATTTGAACAGAAGCACTATTTCAACATTACTGGACTCAGAAAGCTGTAAACTGACAATCTTGATCATTGAAGTCCTAACATTAGTTTTTGTGCATATTGCTTCTAACACATTAAAAACTGTCTTACAGCATTGCAGAAAACATTATATTTCATAAGACATAAGCATGTTTCAGTTTGGCAAGATTTGCACTGAATATTGAATGAAACAGCTTTCTCTAATAGAGAGACAAGCTTTTGAGCAGATTTGGGCTTGATTTCACTTCATTTGAACAGAAGCACTATTTCAACATTACTGGACTCAGAAAGCTGTAAACTGACAATCTTGATCATTGAAGTCCTAACATTAGTTTTTGTGTATATAACTTCTAACACATTAAAAACTGTCTTACAGCATTGCAGAAAACATTTTATTTCATAAGACATAAGCATGTTTAAGTTTGGCAAGATTTGCACTGAATATTGAATGAAACAGCTTTCTCTAATAGAGAGACAAGCTTTTGAGCAGATTTGGGCTAGATTTCACTTCATTTGAACAGAAGCACTATTTCAACATTACTGGACTCAGAAAGCTGTAAACTGACAATCTTGATCATTGAAGTCCCAAAATAAGTTTTTGTGCATATAACTTCTAACACATTAAAAACTGTCTTACAGCATTGCAGAAAACATTGTACTTCATAAGGCATAAGCATCTATCAGTTTGGCAAGATTTGCACTGAATACTGAATTAAACTACTTTCTCTAATAGAGAGACAAGCTTTTGAGCAGATTTGGGCTTGATTTCACTTCCTTTGAACAGAAGCACTATTTCAACATTACTGGACTCAGAAAGCTGTAAACTGACAATCTTGATCATTGAAGTCCTAACATTAGTTTTTGTGCATATAACTTCTAAAACATTAAAAACTGTCTTACAGCATTGCAGAAAACATTTTATTTCATAAGACATAAGAATGTTTCAGTTTGGCAAGATTTGCACTGAATATTGAAAGAAACAGCTTACTCTAATAGAGAGACAAGCTTTTGAGCAGATTTGGGCTTGATTTCACTTCATTTGAACAGAAGCACTATTTCAACATTACTGGACTCAGAAAGCTGTAAACTGACAATCTTGATCATTGAAGTCCTAACATTAGTTTTTGTGTATATAACTTCTAACACATTAAAAACTGTCTTACAGCATTGCAGAAAACATTTTATTTCATAAGACATAAGCATGTTTCGGTTTGGCAAGATTTGCACTGAATATTGAAAGAAACAGCTTACTCTAATAGAGAGACAAGCTTTTGAGCAGATTTGGGCTTGATTTCACTTCATTTGAACAGAAGCACTATTTCAACATTACTGGACTCAGAAAGCTGTAAACTGACAATCTTGATCATTGAAGTCCTAACATTAGTTTTTGTGTATATAACTTCTAACACATTAAAAACTGTCTTACAGCATTGCAGAAAACATTTTATTTCATAAGACATAAGCATGTTTCAGTTTGGCAAGATTTGCACTGAATATTGAATGAAACAGCTTTCTCTAATAGAGAGACAAGCTTTTGAGCAGATTTGGGCTAGATTTCACTTCATTTGAACAGAAGCACTATTTCAGCATTACTGGACTCAGAAAGCTGTAAACTGACAATCTTGATCATTGAAGTCCTAACATAAGTTTTTGTGCATATAACTTCTAACACATTAAAAACTGTCTTAAAGCATTGCAGAAAACATTGTATTTCATATGGCATAAGCATCTATCAGTTTGGCAAGATTTGCACTGAATACTGAATGAAACAGCTTTCTCTAATAGAGAGACAAGCTTTTGAGCAGATTTGGGCTAGATTTCACTTCATTTGAACAGAAGCACTATTTCAACATTACTGGACTCAGAAAGCTGTAAACTGACAATCTTGATCATTGAAGTCCCAAAATAAGTTTTTGTGCATATAACTTCTAACACATTAAAAACTGTCTTACAGCATTGCAGAAAACATTGTACTTCATAAGGCATAAGCATCTATCAGTTTGGCAAGATTTGCACTGAATACTGAATTAAACTACTTTCTCTAATAGAGAGACAAGCTTTTGAGCAGATTTGGGCTTGATTTCACTTCCTTTGAACAGAAGCACTATTTCAACATTACTGGACTCAGAAAGCTGTAAACTGACAATCTTGATCATTGAAGTCCTAACATTAGTTTTTGTGCATATAACTTCTAAAACATTAAAAACTGTCTTACAGCATTGCAGAAAACATTTTATTTCATAAGACATAAGAATGTTTCAGTTTGGCAAGATTTGCACTGAATATTGAAAGAAACAGCTTACTCTAATAGAGAGACAAGCTTTTGAGCAGATTTGGGCTTGATTTCACTTCATTTGAACAGAAGCACTATTTCAACATTACTGGACTCAGAAAGCTGTAAACTGACAATCTTGATCATTGAAGTCCTAACATTAGTTTTTGTGTATATAACTTCTAACACATTAAAAACTGTCTTACAGCATTGCAGAAAACATTTTATTTCATAAGACAAAAGCATGTTTCGGTTTGGCAAGATTTGCACTGAATATTGAAAGAAACAGCTTACTCTAATAGAGAGACAAGCTTTTGAGCAGATTTGGGCTTGATTTCACTTCATTTGAACAGAAGCACTATTTCAACATTACTGGACTCAGAAAGCTGTAAACTGACAATCTTGATCATTGAAGTCCTAACATTAGTTTTTGTGTATATAACTTCTAACACATTAAAAACTGTCTTACAGCATTGCAGAAAACATTTTATTTCATAAGACATAAGCATGTTTCAGTTTGGCAAGATTTGCACTGAATATTGAATGAAACAGCTTTCTCTAATAGAGAGACAAGCTTTTGAGCAGATTTGGGCTAGATTTCACTTCATTTGAACAGAAGCACTATTTCAGCATTACTGGACTCAGAAAGCTGTAAACTGACAATCTTGATCATTGAAGTCCTAACATTAGTTTTTGTGCATATTACTTCTAACACATTAAAAACTGTCTTACAGCATTGCAGAAAACATTTTATTTCATAAGACATAAGCATGTTTCAGTTTGGCAAGATTTGCACTGAATATTGAATGAAACAGCTTTCTCTAATAGAGAGACAAGCTTTTGAGCAGATTTGGGCTTGATTTCACTTCATTTGAACAGAAGCACTATTTCAACATTACTGGACTCAGAAAGCTGTAAACTGACAATCTTGATCATTGAAGTCCTAACATTAGTTTTTGTGCATATAACTTCTAACACATTAAAAACTGTCTTACAGCATTGCAGAAAACATTTTATTTCATAATACATAAGCATGTTTCAGTTTGGCAAGATTTGCACTGAATATTGAATGAAACAGCTTTCTCTAATAGAGAGACAAGCTTTTGAGCAGATTTGGGCTTGATTTCACTTCATTTGAACAGAAGCACTATTTCAACATTACTGGACTCAGAAAGCTGTAAACTGACAATCTTGATCATTGAAGTCCTAACATTAGTTTTTGTGTATATAACTTCTAACACATTAAAAACTGTCTTACAGCTTTGCAGAAAACATTGTATTTCATAAGGCATAAGCATCTATCCGTTTGGCAAGATTTGCACTGAATACTGAATGAAACAGCTTTATCTAATAGAGAGAAAAGCTTTTGAGCAGATTTGTGCTTGATTTCACTTCATTTGAACAGAAGCACTATTTCAACATTACTGGACTCAGAAAGCTGTAAACTGACAATCTTGATCATTGAAGTCCTAACATTAGTTTTTTTGCATATTACTTCTAACACATTAAAAACTGTCTTACAGCATTGCAGAAAACATTTTATTTCATAAGACATAAGCATGTTTCAGTTTGGCAAGATTTGCACTGAATATTGAATGAAACAGCTTTCTCTAATAGAGAGACAAGCTTTTGAGTAGATTTGGGCTAGATTTCACTTCATTTGAACAGAAGCACTATTTCAGCATTACTGGACTCAGAAAGCTGTAAACTGACAATCTTGATCATTGAAGTCCTAACATAAGTTTTTGTGCATATAACTTCTAACACATTAAAAACTGTCTTACAGCATTGCAGAAAACATTGTATTTCATATGGCATACGCATCTATCAGTTTGGCAAGATTTGCACTGAATACTGAATGAAACAGCTTTCTCTATTAGAGAGACAAGCTTTTGAGCAGATTTGGGCTTGATTTCACTTCATTTGAACAGAAGCACTATTTCAACATTCCTGGAGTCAGATAGCTGTAAACTGACAATCTTGATCATTGAAGTCCTAACATTAGTTTTTGTGCATATAACTTCTAACACATTAAAAACTGTCTTACAGCATTGCAGAAAACATTTTATTTCATAAGACATAAGCATCTATCCGTTTGGCAAGATTTGCACTGAATACTGAATGAAACAGCTTTATCTAATAGAGAGAAAAGCTTTTGAGCAGATTTGTGCTTGATTTCACTTCATTTGAACAGAAGCACTATTTCAACATTACTGGACTCAGAAAGCTTTAAACTGACAATCTTGATCATTGAAGTCCTAACATTAGTTTTTGTGCATATTGCTTCTAACACATTAAAAACTGTCTTACAGCATTGCAGAAAACATTTTATTTCTTAAGACATAAGCATGTTTCAGTTTGGCAAGATTTGCACTGAATATTGAATGAAACAGCTTTCTCTAATAGAGAGACAAGCTTTTGAGTAGATTTGGGCTAGATTTCACTTCATTTGAACAGAAGCACTATTTCAGCATTACTGGACTCAGAAAGCTGTAAACTGACAATCTTGATCATTGAAGTCCTAACATAAGTTTTTGTGCATATAACTTCTAACACATTAAAAACTGTCTTACAGCATTGCAGAAAACATTGTATTTCATATGGCATACGCATCTATCAGTTTGGCAAGATTTGCACTGAATACTGAATGAAACAGCTTTCTCTATTAGAGAGACAAGCTTTTGAGCAGATTTGGGCTTGATTTCACTTCATTTGAACAGAAGCACTATTTCAACATTCCTGGAGTCAGATAGCTGTAAACTGACAATCTTGATCATTGAAGTCCTAACATTAGTTTTTGTGCATATAACTTCTAACACATTAAAAACTGTCTTACAGCATTGCAGAAAACATTTTATTTCATAAGACATAAGCATCTATCCGTTTGGCAAGATTTGCACTGAATACTGAATGAAACAGCTTTATCTAATAGAGAGAAAAGCTTTTGAGCAGATTTGTGCTTGATTTCACTTCATTTGAACAGAAGCACTATTTCAACATTACTGGACTCAGAAAGCTTTAAACTGACAATCTTGATCATTGAAGTCCTAACATTAGTTTTTGTGCATATTGCTTCTAACACATTAAAAACTGTCTTACAGCATTGCAGAAAACATTTTATTTCTTAAGACATAAGCATGTTTCAGTTTGGCAAGATTTGCACTGAATATTGAATGAAACAGCTTTCTCTAATAGAGAGACAAGCTTTTGAGCAGATTTGGGCTTGATTTCACTTCATTTGAACAGAAGCACTATTTCAACATTACTGGACTCAGAAAGCTGTAAACTGACAATCTTGATCATTGAAGTCCTAACATTAGTTTTTGTGCATATAACTTCTAACACATTAAAAACTGTCTTACAGCATTGCAGAAAACATTTTATTTCATAAGACATAAGCATCTATCCGTTTGGCAAGATTTGCACTGAATACTGAATGAAACAGCTTTATCTAATAGAGAGAAAAGCTTTTGAGCAGATTTGTGCTTGATTTCACTTCATTTGAACAGAAGCACTATTTCAACATTACTGGACTCAGAAAGCTTTAAACTGACAATCTTGATCATTGAAGTCCTAACATTAGTTTTTGTGCATATTGCTTCTAACACATTAAAAACTGTCTTACAGCATTGCAGAAAACATTTTATTTCATAAGACATAAGCATGTTTCAGTTTGGCAAGATTTGCACTGAATATTGAATGAAACAGCTTTCTCTAATAGAGAGACAAGCTTTTGAGCAGATTTGGGCTTGATTTCACTTCATTTGAACAGAAGCACTATTTCAACATTACTGGACTCAGAAAGCTGTAAACTGACAATCTTGATCATTGAAGTCCTAACATTAGTTTTTGTGTATATAACTTCTAACACATTAAAAACTGTCTTACAGCATTGCAGAAAACATTTTATTTCATAAGACATAAGCATGTTTAAGTTTGGCAAGATTTGCACTGAATATTGAATGAAACAGCTTTCTCTAATAGAGAGACAAGCTTTTGAGCAGATTTGGGCTAGATTTCACTTCATTTGAACAGAAGCACTATTTCAACATTACTGGACTCAGAAAGCTGTAAACTGACAATCTTGATCATTGAAGTCCCAAAATAAGTTTTTGTGCATATAACTTCTAACACATTAAAAACTGTCTTACAGCATTGCAGACAACATTGTACTTCATAAGGCATAAGCATCTATCAGTTTGGCAAGATTTGCACTGAATACTGAATTAAACTACTTTCTCTAATAGAGAGACAAGCTTTTGAGCAGATTTGGGCTTGATTTCACTTCATTTGAACAGAAGCACTATTTCAACATTACTGGACTCAGAAAGCTGTAAACTGACAATCTTGATCATTGAAGTCCTAACATTAGTTTTTGTGTATATAACTTCTAACACATTAAAAACTGTCTTACAGCATTGCAGAAAACATTGTACTTCATAAGACATAAGCTTGTTTCAGTTTGGCAAGATTTGCACTGAATACTGAATGAAACAGCTTTATCTAATAGAGAGACAAGCTTTTGAGCAGATTTGGGCTTGATTTCACTTCATTTGAACAGAAGCACTATTTCAACATTACTGGACTCAGAAAGCTGTAAACTGACAATCTTGATCATTGAAGTCCTAACATTAGTTTTTGTGTATATAACTTCTAACACATTAAAAACTGTCTTACAGCATTGCAGAAAACATTTTATTTCATAAGACATAAGCATGTTTCGGTTTGGCAAGATTTGCACTGAATATTGAAAGAAACAGCTTACTCTAATAGAGAGACAAGCTTTTGAGCAGATTTGGGCTTGATTTCACTTCATTTGAACAGAAGCACTATTTCAACATTACTGGACTCAGAAAGCTGTAAACTGACAATCTTGATCATTGAAGTCCTAACATTAGTTTTTGCGTATATAACTTCTAACACATTAAAAACTGTCTTACAGCATTGCAGAAAACATTTTATTTCATAAGACATAAGCATGTTTCAGTTTGGCAAGATTTGCACTGAATATTGAATGAAACAGCTTTCTCTAATAGAGAGACAAGCTTTTGAGCAGATTTGGGCTAGATTTCACTTCATTTGAACAGAAGCACTATTTCAGCATTACTGGACTCAGAAAGCTGTAAACTGACAATCTTGATCATTGAAGTCCTAACATAAGTTTTTGTGCATATAACTTCTAACACATTAAAAACTGTCTTACAGCATTGCAGAAAACATTGTATTTCATATGGCATAAGCATCTATCAGTTTGGCAAGATTTGCACTGAATACTGAATGAAACAGCTTTCTCTAATAGAGAGACAAGCTTTTGAGCAGATTTGGGCTAGATTTCACTTCATTTGAACAGAAGCACTATTTCAACATTACTGGACTCAGAAAGCTGTAAACTGACAATCTTGATCATTGAAGTCCCAAAATAAGTTTTTGTGCATATAACTTCTAACACATTAAAAACTGTCTTACAGCATTGCAGAAAACATTGTACTTCATAAGGCATAAGCATCTATCAGTTTGGCAAGATTTGCACTGAATACTGAATTAAACTACTTTCTCTAATAGAGAGACAAGCTTTTGAGCAGATTTGGGCTTGATTTCACTTCCTTTGAACAGAAGCACTATTTCAACATTACTGGACTCAGAAAGCTGTAAACTGACAATCTTGATCATTGAAGTCCTAACATTAGTTTTTGTGCATATAACTTCTAAAACATTAAAAACTGTCTTACAGCATTGCAGAAAACATTTTATTTCATAAGACATAAGAATGTTTCAGTTTGGCAAGATTTGCACTGAATATTGAAAGAAACAGCTTACTCTAATAGAGAGACAAGCTTTTGAGCAGATTTGGGCTTGATTTCACTTCATTTGAACAGAAGCACTATTTCAACATTACTGGACTCAGAAAGCTGTAAACTGACAATCTTGATCATTGAAGTCCTAACATTAGTTTTTGTGTATATAACTTCTAACACATTAAAAACTGTCTTACAGCATTGCAGAAAACATTTTATTTCATAAGACATAAGCATGTTTCGGTTTGGCAAGATTTGCACTGAATATTGAAAGAAACAGCTTACTCTAATAGAGAGACAAGCTTTTGAGCAGATTTGGGCTTGATTTCACTTCATTTGAACAGAAGCACTATTTCAACATTACTGGACTCAGAAAGCTGTAAACTGACAATCTTGATCATTGAAGTCCTAACATTAGTTTTTGTGTATATAACTTCTAACACATTAAAAACTGTCTTACAGCATTGCAGAAAACATTTTATTTCATAAGACATAAGCATGTTTCAGTTTGGCAAGATTTGCACTGAATATTGAATGAAACAGCTTTCTCTAATAGAGAGACAAGCTTTTGAGCAGATTTGGGCTAGATTTCACTTCATTTGAACAGAAGCACTATTTCAGCATTACTGGACTCAGAAAGCTGTAAACTGACAATCTTGATCATTGAAGTCCTAACATAAGTTTTTGTGCATATAACTTCTAACACATTAAAAACTGTCTTACAGCATTGCAGAAAACATTGTATTTCATATGGCATAAGCATCTATCAGTTTGGCAAGATTTGCACTGAATACTGAATGAAACAGCTTTCTCTATTAGAGAGACAAGCTTTTGAGGAGATTTGGGCTTGATTTCACTTCATTTGAACAGAAGCACTATTTCAACATTACTGGACTCAGAAAGCAGTAAACTGACAATCTTGATCATTGAAGTCCTAACATTAGTTTTTGTGCATATAACTTCTAAAACATTAAAAACTGTCTTACAGCATTGCAGAAAACATTTTATTTCATAAGACATAAGAATGTTTCAGTTTGGCAAGATTTGCACTGAATATTGAAAGAAACAGCTTACTCTAATAGAGAGACAAGCTTTTGAGCAGATTTGGGCTTGATTTCACTTCATTTGAACAGAAGCACTATTTCAACATTACTGGACTCAGAAAGCTGTAAACTGACAATCTTGATCATTGAAGTCCTAACATTAGTTTTTGTGTGTATAACTTCTAACACATTAAAAACTGTCTTACAGCATTGCAGAAAACATTTTATTTCATAAGACATAAGCATGTTTCGGTTTGGCAAGATTTGCACTGAATATTGAAAGAAACAGCTTACTCTAATAGAGAGAAAAGCTTTTGAGCAGATTTGGGTTTGATTTCACTTCATTTGAACAGAAGCACTATTTCAACATTACTGGACTCAGAAAGCTGTAAACTGACAATCTTGATCATTGAAGTCCTAACATTAGTTTTTGCGTATATAACTTCTAACACATTAAAAACTGTCTTACAGCATTGCAGAAAACATTTTATTTCATAAGACATAAGCATGTTTCAGTTTGGCAAGATTTGCACTGAATATTGAATGAAACAGCTTTCTCTAATAGAGAGACAAGCTTTTGAGCAGATTTGGGCTTGATTTCACTTCATTTGAACAGAAGCACTATTTCAACATTACTGGACTCAGAAAGCTGTAAACTGACAATCTTGATCATTGAAGTCCTAACATTAGTTTTTGTGCATATTACTTCTAACACATTAAAAACTGTCTTACAGCATTGCAGAAAACATTTTATTTCATAAGACATAAGCATGTTTCAGTTTGGCAAGATTTGCACTGAATATTGAATGAAACAGCTTTCTCTAATAGAGAGACAAGCTTTTGAGCAGATTTGGGCTTGATTTCACTTCATTTGAACAGAAGCACTATTTCAACATTACTGGACTCAGAAAGCTGTAAACTGACAATCTTGATCATTGAAGTCCTAAAATAAGTTTTTGTGCATATAACTTCTAACACATTAAAAACTGTCTTACAGCATTGCAGAAAACATTGTACTTCATAAGGCATAAGCATCTATCAGTTTGGCAAGATTTGCACTGAATACTGAATGAAACATCTTTATCTAATAGAGAGACAAGCTTTTGAGCAGATTTGGGCTTGATTTCACTTCATTTGAACAGAAGCACTATTTCAACATTACTGGACTCAGAAAGCTGTAAACTGACAATCTTGATCATTGAAGTCCTAACATTAGTTTTTGTGCATATTACTTCTAACACATTAAAAACTGTCTTACAGCATTGCAGAAAACATTTTATTTCATAAGACATAAGCATGTTTCAGTTTGGCAAGATTTGCACTGAATATTGAATGAAACAGCTTTCTCTAATAGAGAGACAAGCTTTTGAGCAGATTTGGGCTTGATTTCACTTCATTTGAACAGAAGCACTATTTCAACATTACTGGACTCAGAAAGCTGTAAACTGACAATCTTGATCATTGAAGTCCTAAAATAAGTTTTTGTGCATATAACTTCTAACACATTAAAAACTGTCTTACAGCATTGCAGAAAACATTGTACTTCATAAGGCATAAGCATCTATCAGTTTGGCAAGATTTGCACTGAATACTGAATGAAACATCTTTATCTAATAGAGAGACAAGCTTTTGAGCAGATTTGGGCTTGATTTCACTTCATTTGAACAGAAGCACTATTTCAACATTACTGGACTCAGAAAGCTGTAAACTGACAATCTTGATCATTGAAGTCCTAACATTAGTTTTTGTGCATATAACTTCTAACACATTAAAAACTGTCTTACAGCATTGCAGAAAACATTTTATTTCATAAGACATAAGCATGTTTCAGTTTGGCAAGATTTGCACTGAATACTGAATGAAACAGCTTTCTCTAATAGAGAGACAAGCTTTTGAGCAGATTTGGGCTTGATTTCACTTCATTTGAACAGAAGCACCATTTCAACATTACTGGACTCAGAAAGCTGTAAACTGACAATCTTGATCATTGAAGTCCTAAAATAAGTTTTTGTGCATATAACTTCTAACACATTAAAAACTGTCTTACAGCATTGCAGAAAACATTGTACTTCATAAGGCATAAGCATATATCAGTTTGGCAAGATTTGCACTGAATACTGAATGAAACAGCTTTATCTAATAGAGAGAAAAGCTTTTGAGCAGATTTGTGCTTGATTTCACTTCATTTGAACAGAAGCACTATTTCAACATTACTGGACTCAGAAAGCTGTAAACTGACAATCTTGATCATTGAAGTCCTAACATTAGTTTTTGTGCATATAACTTCTAACACATTAAAAACTGTCTTACAGCATTGCAGAAAACATTTTATTTCATAATACATAAGCATGTTTCAGTTTGGCAAGATTTGAACTGAATATTGAATGAAACAGCTTTCTCTAATAGAGAGACAAGCTTTTGAGCAGATTTGGGCTTGATTTCACTTCATTTGAACAGAAGCACTATTTCAACATTACTGGACTCAGAAAGCTGTAAACTGACAATCTTGATCATTGAAGTCCTAACATTAGTTTTTGTGTATATAACTTCTAACACATTAAAAACTGTCTTACAGCTTTGCAGAAAACATTGTATTTCATAAGGCATAAGCATCTATCCGTTTGGCAAGATTTGCACTGAATACTGAATGAAACAGCTTTATCTAATAGAGAGAAAAGCTTTTGAGCAGATTTGTGCTTGATTTCACTTCATTTGAACAGAAGCACTATTTCAACATTACTGGACTCAGAAAGCTGTAAACTGACAATCTTGATCATTGAAGTCCTAACATTAGTTTTTTTGCATATTACTTCTAACACATTAAAAACTGTCTTACAGCATTGCAGAAAACATTTTATTTCATAAGACATAAGCATGTTTCAGTTTGGCAAGATTTGCACTGAATATTGAATGAAACAGCTTTCTCTAATAGAGAGACAAGCTTTTGAGCAGATTTGGGCTTGATTTCACTTCATTTGATCAGAAGCACTATTTCAACATTACTGGACTCAGAAAGCTGTAAACTGACAATCTTGATCATTGAAGTCCTAACATTAGTTTTTGTGTATATAACTTCTAACACATTAAAAACTGTCTTACAGCATTGCAGAAAACGTCTAAGGTTACGTATGTAACCCTGGTTCCTCGAAGGAACGAGACGCTGCGTCGAGAACGATTGGGGAACGCGTCCAGCGTGACGTCTCTGAATAATATGTATAATCAGTCCAAAGGAAGGTCGAGACGTCATAGGCGGGTGACGTCAGAGACCAGGAAGCATAAAAGCAGGAGAGGCACAGCCGGCCCCAGCCTCAAGGATGAAGCAAGCGCCAGCCAGAGATGCCGGAAGTGTGGTACTGCGACGCAGCGTCTCGTTCCTTCGAGGAACCAGGGTTACATACGTAACCTTAGACGTTCCTCTTCAGGAACTCGAGCTGCATCGAGAACGATTGGGGAACGAGAATGCCCACGCCGCCAGACTTACAAATCTCTGCCAGTGTGGGAAACTGCACAGCTAGGACGAGAGAACAGAGGGGCCTGGAGCGGCTCGTAAATCTAGACCGTAAAATCTTACGAAGGTCAAGGGCGTGGACCACCCCGCAGCCTCGCAGATGTCACGCATAGAGACACCTGCTAGGAAGGCCTTGGAGGCCGCCACACTTCTAGTGGAGTGAGCCTTGACCCCCAGGAGAGGGGAGATCAGAGGACTCGAGGCTTAGGACAGCATCCTGATCACCGCTTAGCATAAGCTTCTTCTGGCCGGAGGCCTCAGCCTCAGCGCACCATGGAGGAAACATGTAACCAGAGGGTTTCTGCTCACTGACTGGCCACCGAGAGGGGCGTGGTAGGCCACCATGGCCGCCACGTAGACCTTCAAGGTGGAGTGGGTCAACCCTGCGGAGAGCCTGCAGGAACTCCAGCACTGTACCATCCGGGCAGTTAACTGGGTCGAGCTGGCGGTCTCCGCACCAAGAAGTGAAAAGCTTCCACTTCAAGGCATACAGTTTCCTCATTGAGGGAGCTCTGGATTGGAGAACGGTCTTACAACCTCGGTTGAGAGACCGGAAGCTAAGAGTTGTGCCTCCTCGAGACAACACCTACAGCCTCTAAGCTCCATGCGGGGGCGCACCCTCCGCCTGCGAGAGGAGATCTCTCCTGACGGGAACCTCCCATGGAGTGCCATCAAAAAGAGAAATCAGGCCCAGGAACCATACCCGGCCCATCCAGAACGGGGCTACTAACAGCAGCCGGACTCCGTCCCGGCACACTCTCTCCAGAACTCCCGAGAGCAGAGCAATCGGGGGAAAATGTACAGATGAAGCCTTCGTGTACCATGGCGTGAGTCAGAGGAAGCCAGAGGGGACAGTGCGATGTCTCTCGAGTCGCAAACAGATCCACCCGAGTCTGGCCAACATTTCCAACTCTGCTTCATCACCTCAGTGTGAAGCCGCCATTCCCCGGGCCTCGGCCCCTGCTCAACAGGATGTCTGCTCCCATATTAAGATGCCCAGGAATGTGAACTGCTCTGAGCAAGAGGAATTCGTCCTGGGCCCACACAAGGATCTGGTACGCTAGTTGTATAAACGGGGTGAGTGCAGACCTCCTTGGTGGTTGATGTAAGAGACCACCGCTGTGTTGTCGGTGCGCACCAACACATGGTGACCTCTTAGGTCTGGGAGAAATTAACGAAGTGCACGAAGCACGGCCAGCATCTCCAGGCAGTTGATGTGCCATGTCAGATGGCGACCACTCCACAGACCACGGGCAGGGTGGCCACTCATGACCACACCCCAGCGGGTGAGGGACGCATCCGTCGCTAGCATCACGCGGCGACAAGGAGCTCCCAGCACCAGGCCCTGGGACAAGAACCAAGGATTCCTCCACATTTCCAAGGCACGTAGGCAGCACCGCGTGACCTTTAGCATGCGAAGTTGGTTTCCCCTCCGGGAGAACCCCTTGGTCTTGAGCCATCACTGTAGGGGTCTCATGTACAGCAGGCCAATAGTATTCAGGTTGGACGCAGCTGCCATCAGACCCAGCAATCTCTGTGACTGCTTGACAGTGAGTGACCGGCCTTCTCACACTCTCGCGACTGCAGTGAGGATCGACTCGATCCGAGCAGGTGACATACGTGCCTGCATCGTGGTCGAATCCCACACCATGCCCAGATAAGTGGTTCTCTGAACTGGAGAAAGCACACTTTCCTTGGCGTTAAGTCTTAACCCCAGCTCTTTCGTGTGAGCGAGAACGACACCTCGGTGCCGAACCGTCATCTGCTCAAATTGAGCTGATATCAACCAATCGTCAATGTGGTTGAGTCGTGAAAGTGTGGGGTGAGAGTGCAAGGCCAGTGGAAGATCCTTATTGGTAGGCTTTTGCCCCCAAAAGGAAACCTCAGGAACTTCCGATGAAGAAGGATGGAGATAAGTGCATCTTTTGATAGATCGTGACACACGAGTCCTCGGACTTGGCCTGTGCAGGCGTGCTAAACTTCAGTCCCCTGACTGAGAGGTTCAAAGCACAGATCTAGAAAAGGACACAACACCTCATCCTTCCTCGGGAACAGTGAAGTACCGGCTGTAGGACCCGGACTCTGCAACCCAAGGAGGGACCACCTCGATGGTCTCCATCCTCAGAGAGAGTCTACTTCTGTTCCATTACCAGACCCTGCTTGGGGCCCACCAGAATTGGATTCTGTGGCCTCTCACTACAGTGTGCAGGACCCACTGAAACACATTTGGCAGTAGTTTTCACACTGCAATATAGTCTACTAAGGGAATCAGCCTCTCAAGACTGATCTCTGGCTGCATCAGAGCAATTAGCTCGGTGCCCTGAAGCGGCGCACCGGCAGGAGACGGCCGAACTAGCTGCTCTGGAAACCTCCCAGGAGGTCGCGAGCCTCTCAGCACCGCTACGTTTCCGGGCGGTAACTGAGAGAAGCGCTCGCTGGAGACCGCTGCGCCCTGGAACACCGGCAGGGTTTGCAGATCGATCTCCTGAGGGCACTGAGGAGAGACGGGCACCGTGTAATGCGGTGTACACCGCTCTTCCACAGAGGGGCCTGCCCTCCGAGGTCCTGAGCTACAGCATCAGGACTATCATAGCTGAAGTCTCCTAAAAACGACGGTCCTCAGACTCATATCGTCTGTCAGGAAGACTAGACCAGAGCCTGCTCGGGGCAGGACCCCGTGAAGTACACTTGGCAGGGGCTCCCACACCGCCATGCGACCTCCTAAGGGAACCAGTCTCGCGAGACTGGCCTCTGGTGCGCCTAGAGCCACTAGCTCGGTGCCTTGAAGCCGTGGACCGGCAGGGGATGACCGTACTAGCTGCTCTAGAGACCTCCGTAGAGGTAGCGAGCCTCTCAGCACCGCTACGTTTCCGGGCGGTAACTGAGAGAAGCGCTCGCCGGAGATCGCTGCGCCCTGGAACAACGGCAGGGTTGGCAGAATGATCTCCTGAGGGCACTGAGGAGAGACGGGCACCGTGTAATGCGGTGTACACCACTCTTCCCCAGAGGGAGCTGGCCCTCAAAACGTCCTAGGCGTCAGGACGTTATGATGAAGGCTATCCAGCGAAAACAACAGTCCGTAGAACTGCTTTCCACTAGAAGCCTTCGGCCTGGGAGCGCCACTTTGACTCTAGCGTCTGCGGAGTACAAAAGTGACACCCCCGGCACGTGGGGCTGGAACAATTTGGGACTGCTCCGCCCAGCAGCCCCTGACCGCCTCAACCTCCTCAGAGGAAGAGCGGTACACACGTGTTCTCACAAAAGAAATCACATCCCTAGAGCCCCTGTACATCTAACTTCACATAGTCAGATAAATATGACATTTTATTCCTTAGAATTAAATGTAGTCAGCAACCAGACTAGTCAACGCGATCTGGTGTAGAAAAAATCACATAAAAATGAAACCATGTAATACACGCGTTGCCTCGGCAGCACTCATGTCTTTTTTTTTTCTTTTTTTTTAATATATATATATATATATATATATATATATATATATATATATTATTTTATGCTACTCAGTCACACAAATAACATAAATCTCCTCAGAGAAATATGGATGCTGCAGCGAGCTGTCTCAGAGGGCGAAAGAACCGCAGCGCTGGTTTCCAGGCCTCGAGCACGAGCTCTAGATCTAGTGAACACGGGTGGAGATAGGACGAGCCGTCTCCAACCCGTTCGCCAGATCATGTGCGATTCCTGCTATCGCAGTCGCCGCCGTGCCTCAGCAACAGCGAGACTGCGACCGCTAGAACGCATGCACGGACACACTCCTCAGAGCGTGCCCGGCGAGAGCGGAGTGCTTAACAGTGAGAAAAAGCACAGTCAGCCCCCCGAGAGCTGACTGCGCGAGCTCCACTCTTCATTAATGCTGCTTATGTTAATATTAGGCATAACATGCTTGTGTAACTGGTGCTTGTGTGACTGGCGGGCTCGTCGACGCCTATCCACATCAATCTCCTCAGAGAAAGACAGGCAGCGCCGTCGCGCCCTCTCATCGGGGAGAAAGTACCACAAACGCGGGCTTCCGACCACCGAGAGCGGGCGCCGGATCTGGTGGCTAAGAAAGAAGATAGGGGCTTGGCCGTCTTACATTCCTTCAAGCAGATCCGAAAGCGAGTCCCGCGAGTACAACCACCGTTTTGCCTCGGCGAAAACGGGACTGGCACCGCGAGAAACGCCAGTGAAAGCTCTCTCCTCAAAGAGAGCCTTCTGAGAGTGAAGCAAAGGCTCGCATCGCAGCCGTCAACTCCCTCGAGAGCTGACACTGCACGCTTCACTCTCAAGCACACAACACACGAGCTGCGTGTGTCCCTACCCTTTTTTTTTTTTTTCTTTTTTTTTGGCAGGGAAAAACACACAGCCTGAGCGCTGCCTGCTCTCGCCCAAAACTTCTCTTGATTGAAGCTTTGACAATGGAGTTTATCAGTGGACAAACGACACTAAATAAGACTCACAAACAAATAGCGGCTGACACACACACAGAGCGCTTGCTGAAGACACAAGGCTGTGCCTCTCCTGCTTTTATGCTTCCTGGTCTCTGACGTCACCCGCCTATGACGTCTCGCCCTTCCTTTGGACTGATTATACATATTATTCAGAGACGTCACGCTGGACGCGTTCCCCAATCGTTCTCGACGCAGCTCGAGTTCCTGAAGAGGAACATTTTATTTCATAAGACATAAGCATGTTTCAGTTTGGCAAGATTTGCACTGAATACTGAATGAAACAGCTTTATCTAATAGAGAGACAAGCTTTTGAGCAGATTTGGGCTTGATTTCACTTCATTTGAACAGAAGCACTATTTCAACATTACTGTACTCAGAAAGCTGTAAACTGACAATCTTGATCATTGAAGTCGTAACATTAGTTTTTGTGCATATAACTTCTAACACATTAAAAACTGTCTTACAGCATTGCAGAAAACATTTTATTTCATAAGACATAAGCATGTTTCAGTTTGGCAAGATTTGCACTGAATATTGAAAGAAACAGCTTACTCTAATAGAGAGACAAGCTTTTGAGCAGATTTGGGCTTGATTTCACTTCATTTGAACAGAAGCACTATTTCAACATTACTGGACTCAGAAAGCTGTAAACTGACAATCTTGATCATTGAAGTCCTAACATTAGTTTTTGTGTATATAACTTCTAACACATTAAAAACTGTCTTACAGCTTTGCAGAAAACATTGTATTTCATAAGGCATAAGCATCTATCCGTTTGGCAAGATTTGCACTGAATACTGAATGAAACAGCTTTATCTAATAGAGAGAAAAGCTTTTGAGCAGATTTGGGCTTGATTTCACTTCATTTGAACAAAAGCACTATTTCAACATTACTGGACTCAGAAAGCTGTAAACTGACAATCTTGATCATTGAAGTCCTAACATTAGTTTTTGTGCATATTACTTCTAACACATTAAAAACTGTCTTACAGCATTGCAGAAAACATTTTATTTCATAAGACATAAGATTGTTTCAGTTTGGCAAGATTTGCACTGAATATTGAATGAAACAGCTTTATCTAATAGAGAGACAAGCTTTTGAGCAGATTTGTGCTTGATTTCACTTCATTTGAACAGAAGCACTATTTCAACATTACTGGACTCAGAAAGCTGTAAACTGACAATCTTGATCATTGAAGTCCTAACATTCGTTTTTGTGCATATTACTTCTAACACATTAAAAACTGTTCCTCTTCAGGAACTCGTGCTGCGTCGAGAACGATTGGGGAACGCGTCCAGCGTGACATCTCTGAATAATATGTATAATCAGTCCAAAGGAAGGGCGAGACGTCATAGGCGGGTGACGTCAGAGACCAGGAAGCATAAAAGCAGGAGAGGCACAGCCGGCCCCAGCCTTGTGTCTTCAGCAAGCGCTCTGTGTGTGTGTGTCAGCCGCTATTTGTTTGTGAGTCTTATTTAGTGTCGTTTGTCCACTGATAAACTCCATTGTCAAAGCTTCAATCAAGAGAAGTTTTGGGCGAGAGCAGGCAGTGCTCAGGCTGTGTGTTTTTCCCTGCCAAAAAAAAAAAAAAAAAAGGGTAGGGACACACGCAGCTCGTGTGTTGTCTGCTTGAGAGTGAAGCGCGCAGTGTCAGCTCTCGAGGGAGTTGACGGCTGCGATGCGAGCCTTTGCTTCACTCTCAGAAGGCTCTCTTTGAGGAGAGAGCTTTCACTGGCGTTTCTCGCGGTGCCACTCCCGTTTTCGCCGAGGCAAAACGATGGTTGTGCTCGCGGGACTCGCTTTCGGATCTGCTTGAAGGAATGTAAGACGGCCAAGCCCCTATCTTCTTTCTTAGCCACCAGATCCGGCGCCCGCTCTCGGTGGTCGGAAGCCCGCGTTTGCGGTACTTTCTCCCCGATGAGAGGGCGCGACGGCGCTGCCTGTCTTTCTCTGAGGAGATTGATGTGGATAGGCGTCGACGAGCTCGCCAGTCACACAAGCACCAGTTACACAAGCATGTTATGCCTAATATTAACATAAGCAGCATTAATGAAGAGTGGAGCTCGCGCAGTCAGCTCTCGGGGGGCTGACTGTGCTTTTTCTCACTGTTAAGCACTCCGCTCTCGCCGGGCACGCGATCTTGCGGTCGCAGTCTCGCTGTTGCTGAGGCACGGCGGCGACCGCGATAGCAGGAATCGCACATGATCTGGCGAACGGGTTGGAGACGGTTCGTCCTATCTCCGCCCGTGTTCACTAGATCTAGAGCTCGTGCTCGAGGCCTGGAAACCAGCGCTGCGGTTCTTTCGCCCTCTGAGACAGCTCGCTGCTGCTGCTGCATGCTCTCTCGCCGGGCATGCTCTGAGGAGTGTGTCCGTGCATGCGATCTTGCGGTCGCAGTCTCGCTGTTGCTGAGGCACGGCGGCGACTGCGATAGCAGGAATCGCACATGATCTGGCGAACGGGTTGGAGACGGCTCGTCCTATCTCCACCCGTGTTCACTAGATCTAGAGCTCGTGCTCGAGGCCTGGAAACCAGCGCTGCGGTTCTTTCGCCCTCTGAGACAGCTCGCTGCAGCATCCATATTTCTCTGAGGAGATTTATGTTATTTGTGTGACTGAGTAGCATAAAATAATATATATATAAAAAAAGACATGAGCGCTGCTGAGGCAACGCGTGTATTACATGGTTTCATTTTTATGTGATTTTTTTCTACACCAGATCGCGTTGACTAGTCTGGTTGCTGACTACATTTAATTCTAAGGAATAAAATGTCATATTTATCTGACTATGTGAAGTTAGATGTACAGGGGCTCTAGGGATGTGATTTCTTTTGTGAGAACACGTGTGTACCGCTCTTCCTCTGAGGAGGTTGAGGCGGTCAGGGGCTGCTGGGCGGAGCAGTCCCAAAGTGTTCCAGCCCCACGTGCCGGGGTGTCACTTTTGTACTCCGCAGACGCTAGAGTCAAAGTGGCGCTCCCAGGCCGAAGGCTTCTAGTGGAAAGCAGTTCTACAGACTGTTGTTTTCGCTGGATAGCCTTCATCATAACGTCCTGATGCCTAGGAC
>NC_068418.1:1070218-1097158 GCF_023724105.1 Carassius gibelio
ACAGGTTTCTGAGAGCAGTAATGTTGAAATACTGCTTCTGTTCAAATGAAGTGAAATCTAGCCCAAATCTGCTCAAAAGCTTTTCTCTCTATTATAGAAAGCTGTTTCATTCAATATTCAATGCAAATCTTGCCAAACTGAAGGATGCTTATGCCATATGAAATACAATGTTTTTGCAATGCTGTAAGACTGTTTTTAATGTGTTAGAAGTTATATGCACAAAAACAGGTTTCTGAGAGCAGTAATGTTGAAATACTGCATCTGTTCAAATGAAGTGAAATCTAGCCCAAATCTGCTCAAAAGCTTTTCTCTCTATTAGAGAAAGCTGTTTGATTCAATATTCAGTGCAAACCTTGCCAAACTGCAGGATGCTTATGCCTTATGAAACACAATGTTTTTGCAATGCTGTAAGACTGTTTTTAATGTGTTAGAAGTTATATGCACAAAAACAGGTTTCTGAGAGCAGTAATGTTGAAATACTGCATCTGTTCAAATGAAGTGAAATCTAGCCGAAATCTGCTCAAAAGCTTTTCTCTCTATTAGAGAAAGCTGTTTGATTCAATATTCAGTGCAAACCTTGCCAAACTGCAGGATGCTTATGCCTTATGAAACACAATGTTTTTGCAATGCTGTAAGACTGTTTTTAATGTGTTAGAAGTTATATGCACAAAAACAGGTTTCTGAGAGCAGTAATGTTGAAATACTGCATCTGTTTAAATGAAGTGAAATCTAGCCGAAATCTGCTCAAAAGCTTTTCTCTCTATTAGAGAAAGCTGTTTGATTCAATATTCAGTGCAAATCTTGCCAAACTGAAGGATGCTTATGCCTTATGAAATACAATGTTTTTGCAATGCTGTAAGACTGTTTTTAATGTGTTAGAAGTTATATGCACAAAAACAGGTTTCTAAGAGCAGTAATGTTGAAATACTGCATCTGTTCAAATGAAGTCAAATCTAGCCCAAATCTGCTCAAAAGCTTTTCTCTCTATTAGAGAAAGCTGTTTCATTCAATATTCAGTGCAAACCTTGCCAAACTGCATGATGCTTATGCCTTATGAAACACAATGTTTTTGCAATGCTGTAAGACTGTTTTTAATGTGTTAGAAGTTATATGCACAAAAACAGGTTTCTGAGAGCAGTAATGTTGAAATACTACTTCTGTTCAAATGAAGTGAAATCTAGCCCAAATCTGCTCAAAAGCTTTTCTCTCTATTAGAGAAAGCTGTTTCATTCAATATTCAATGCAAATCTTGCCAAACTGCAGGATGCTTATGCCTTATGAAACACAATGTTTTTGCAAATGCTGTAAGACTGTTTTTAATGTGTTAGAAGTTATATGCACAAAAACAGGTTTCTGAGAGCAGTAATGTTGAAATACTTGCTTCTGTTCAAATGAAGTGAAATCTAGCCCAAATCTGCTCAAAAGCTTTTCTCTCTATTAGAGAAAGCTGTTTCATTCAATATTCAGTGCAAACCTTGCCAAACTGAAGGATGCTTATGCCATATGAAATACAATGTTTTTGCAATGCTGTAAGACTGTTTTTAATGTGTTCGAAGTTATATGCACAAAAAAAGGTTTCTGAGAGCAGTAATGTTGAAATACTGCTTCTGTTCAAATGAAGTGAAATCTAGCCCAAATCTGCTCAAAACCTTTTCTCTCTATCAGAGAAAGCTGTTTCATTCAATATTCAGTGCAAATCTTGCCAAACTGAAGGATGCTTATGCCTTATGAAATACAATGTTTTTGCAATGCTGTAAGACTGTTTTTAATGTGTTAGAAGTTATATGCACAAAAACAGGTTTCTGAGAGCAGTAATGTTGAAATACTGCTTCTGTTCAAATGAAGTGAAATCTAGCTGAAATCTGTTCAAAAGCTTTTCTCTCTATTAGAGAAAGCTGTTTCATTCAATATTCAGTGCAAACCTTGCCAAACTGCAGGATGCTTATGCCTTATGAAACACAATGTTTTTGCAATGCTGTAAGACTGTTTTTAATGTGTTAGAAGTTATATGCACAGAAACAGGTTTCTGAGAGCAGTAATGTTGAAATACTGCTTCTGTTCAAATGAAGTGAAATCTAGCCCAAATCTGCTCAAAAGCTTTTCTCTCTATTAGAGAAAGCTGTTTCATTCAATATTCAGTGCAAATCTTGCCAAACTGAAGGATGCTTATGCCATATGAAATACAATGTTTTTGCAATGCTGTAAGACTGTTTTTAATGTGTTAGAAGTTATATGCACAAAAACAGGTTTCTGAGAGCAGTAATGTTGAAATACTGCATCTGTTCAAATGAAGTGAAATCTAGCCGAAATCTGCTCAAAAGCTTTTCTCTCTATTAGAGAAAGCTGTTTGATTCAATATTCAGTGCAAACCTTGCCAAACTGCAGGATGCTTATGCCTTATGAAACACAATGTTTTTGCAATGCTGTAAGACTGTTTTTAATGTGTTAGAAGTTATATGCACAAAAACAGGTTTCTGAGAGCATTAATGTTGAAATACTGCATCTGTTCAAATGAAGTGAAATCTAGCCGAAATCTGCTCAAAAGCTTTTCTCTCTATTAGATAAAGCTGTTTGATTCAATATTCAGTGCAAACCTTGCCAAACTGCAGGATGCTTATGCCTTATGAAACACAATGTTTTTGCAATGCTGTAAGACTGTTTTTAATGTGTTAGAAGTTATATGCACAAAAACAGGTTTCTGAGAGCAGTAATGTTGAAATACTGCTTCTGTTCAAATGAAGTGAAATCTAGCTGAAATCTGCTGAAAAGCTTTTCTCTCTATTAGAAGAAAGCTGTTTCAATCAATATTCAGTGCAAATCTTGACAAACTGAAGGATGCTTATGCCTTATGAAATACAATGTTTTTGCAATGCTGTAAGACTGTTTTTAATGTGTTAGAAGTTATATGCACAAAAACAGGTTTCTGAGAGCAGTAATGTTGAAATACTGCATCTGTTCAAATGATGTGAAATCTAGCCGAAATCTGCTCAAAAGCTTTTCTCTCTATTAGAGAAAGCTGTTTGATTCAATATTCAGTGCAAACCTTGCCAAACTACAGGATGCTTATGCCTTATGAAACACAATGTTTTTGCAATGCTGTAAGACTGTTTTTAATGTGTTAGAAGTTATATGCACAAAAACAGGTTTCTGAGAGCAGTAATGTTGAAATACTGCTTCTGTTCAAATGAAGTGAAATCTAGCCCAAATCTGCTCAAAAGCTTTTCTCTCTATTAGAGAAACCTGTTTCATTCAATATTCAGTGCAAATCTTGCCAAACTGCAGGATGCTTATGCCTTATGAAGCACAATATTTTTGCAATGCTGTAAGACTGTTTTTAATGTGTTAGAAGTTATATGCACAAAAACAGGTTTCTGAGAGCAGTAATGTTGAAATACTTGCTTCTGTTCAAATGAAGTCAAATCTAGCCCAAATCTGCTCAAAAGCTTTTCTCTCTATTAGAGAAAGCTGTTTCATTCAATATTCAGTGCAAATTTTGCCAAACTGCATGATGCTTATGCCTTATGAAACACAATGTTTTTGCAATGCTGTAAGACTGTTTTTAATGTGTTAGAAGTTATATGCACAAAAACAGGTTTCTGAGAGCAGTAAATGTTGAAATACTGCATCTGTTCAAATGAAGTGAAATCTAGCCGAAATCTGCTCAAAAGCTTTTCTCTCTATTAGAGAAAGCTGTTTGATTCAATATTCAGTGCAAATCTTGCCAAACTGAAGGATGCTTATGCCTTATGAAATACAATGTTTTTGCAATGCTGTAAGACTGTTTTTAATGTGTTAGAAGTTATATGCACAAAAACAGGTTTCTGAGAGCAGTAATGTTGAAATACTGCATCTGTTCAAATGAAGTCAAATCTAGCCCAAATCTGCTCAAAAGCTTTTCTCTCTATTAGAGAAAGCTGTTTCATTCAATATTCAGTGCAAACCTTGCAAAACTGCATGATGCTTATGCCTTATGAAATACAATGTTTTTGCAATGCTGTAAGACTGTTTTTAATGTGTTAGAAGTTATATGCACCAAAACAGGTTTCTGAGAGCAGTAATGTTGAAATACTGCATCTGTTCAAATGAAGTCAAATCTAGCCCAAATCTGCTCAAAAGCTTTTCTCTCTATTAGAGAAAGCTGTTTCATTCAATATTCAGTGCAAACCTTGCCAAACTGCATGATGCTTATGCCTTATGAAACACAATGTTTTTGCAATGCTGTAAGACTGTTTTTAATGTGTTAGAAGTTATATGCACAAAAACAGGTTTCTGAGAGCAGTAATGTTGAAATACTACTTCTGTTCAAATGAAGTGAAATCTAGCCCAAATCTGCTCAAAAGCTTTTCTCTCTATTAGAGAAAGCTGTTTCATTCAATATTCAATGCAAATCTTGCCAAACTGCAGGATGCTTATGCCTTATGAAACACAATGTTTTTGCAAATGCTGTAAGACTGTTTTTAATGTGTTAGAAGTTATATGCACAAAAACAGGTTTCTGAGAGCAGTAATGTTGAAATACTTGCTTCTGTTCAAATGAAGTGAAATCTAGCCCAAATCTGCTCAAAAGCTTTTCTCTCTATTAGAGAAAGCTGTTTCATTCAATATTCAGTGCAAACCTTGCCAAACTGAAGGATGCTTATGCCATATGAAATACAATGTTTTTGCAATGCTGTAAGACTGTTTTTAATGTGTTCGAAGTTATATGCACAAAAAAAGGTTTCTGAGAGCAGTAATGTTGAAATACTGCTTCTGTTCAAATGAAGTCAAATCTAGCCCAAATCTGCTCAAAACCTTTTCTCTCTATCAGAGAAAGCTGTTTCATTCAATATTCAGTGCAAATCTTGCCAAACTGAAGGATGCTTATGCCTTATGAAATACAATGTTTTTGCAATGCTGTAAGACTGTTTTTAATGTGTTAGAAGTTATATGCACAAAAACAGGTTGCTGAGAGCAGTAATGTTGAAATACTGCATCTGTTCAAATGAAGTGAAATCTAGCCGAAATCTGCTCAAAAGCTTTTCTCTCTATTAGAGAAAGCTGTTTGATTCAATATTCAGTGCAAACCTTGCCAAACTGCAGGATGCTTATGCCTTATGGAACACAATGTTTTTGCAATGCTGTAAGACTGTTTTTAATGTGTTAGAAGTTATATGCACAAAAACAGGTTTCTGAGAGCAGTAATGTTGAAATACTGCTTCTGTTCAAATGAAGTGAAATCTAGCTGAAATCTGTTCAAAAGCTTTTCTCTCTATTAGAGAAAGCTGTTTCATTCAATATTCAGTGCAAACCTTGCCAAACTGCAGGATGCTTATGCCTTATGAAACACAATGTTTTTGCAATGCTGTAAGACTGTTTTTAATGTGTTAGAAGTTATATGCACAGAAACAGGTTTCTGAGAGCAGTAATGTTGAAATACTGCTTCTGTTCAAATGAAGTGAAATCTAGCCCAAATCTGCTCAAAAGCTTTTCTCTCTATTAGAGAAAGCTGTTTCATTCAATATTCAGTGCAAATCTTGCCAAACTGAAGGATGCTTTTGCCATATGAAATACAATGTTTTTGCAATGCTGTAAGACTGTTTTTAATGTGTTAGAAGTTATATGCACAAAAACAGGTTTCTGAGAGCAGTAATGTTGAAATACTGCATCTGTTCAAATGAAGTGAAATCTAGCCGAAATCTGCTCAAAAGCTTTTCTCTCTATTAGAGAAAGCTGTTTGATTCAATATTCAGTGCAAACCTTGCCAAACTGCAGGATGCTTATGCCTTATGAAACACAATGTTTTTGCAATGCTGTAAGACTGTTTTTAATGTGTTAGAAGTTATATGCACAAAAACAGGTTTCTGAGAGCAGTAATGTTGAAATACTGCTTCTGTTCAAATGAAGTGAAATCTAGCTGAAATCTGCTGAAAAGCTTTTCTCTCTATTAGAAGAAAGCTGTTTCAATCAATATTCAGTGCAAATCTTGACAAACTGAAGGATGCTTATGCCTTATGAAATACAATGTTTTTGCAATGCTGTAAGACTGTTTTTAATGTGTTAGAAGTTATATGCACAAAAACAGGTTTCTGAGAGCAGTAATGTTGAAATACTGCATCTGTTCAAATGATGTGAAATCTAGCCGAAATCTGCTCAAAAGCTTTTCTCTCTATTAGAGAAAGCTGTTTGATTCAATATTCAGTGCAAACCTTGCCAAACTGCAGGATGCTTATGCCTTATGAAACACAATGTTTTTGCAATGCTGTAAGACTGTTTTTAATGTGTTAGAAGTTATATGCACAAAAACAGGTTTCTGAGAGCAGTAATGTTGAAATACTGCTTCTGTTCAAATGAAGTGAAATCTAGCTGAAATCTGCTGAAAAGCTTTTCTCTCTATTAGAAGAAAGCTGTTTCAATCAATATTCAGTGCAAATCTTGACAAACTGAAGGATGCTTATGCCTTATGAAATACAATGTTTTTGCAATGCTGTAAGACTGTTTTTAATGTGTTAGAAGTTATATGCACAAAAACAGGTTTCTGAGAGCAGTAATGTTGAAATACTGCATCTGTTCAAATGATGTGAAATCTAGCCGAAATCTGCTCAAAAGCTTTTCTCTCTATTAGAGAAAGCTGTTTGATTCAATATTCAGTGCAAACCTTGCCAAACTACAGGATGCTTATGCCTTATGAAACACAATGTTTTTGCAATGCTGTAAGACTGTTTTTAATGTGTTAGAAGTTATATGCACAAAAACAGGTTTCTGAGAGCAGTAATGTTGAAATACTGCTTCTGTTCAAATGAAGTGAAATCTAGCCCAAATCTGCTCAAAAGCTTTTCTCTCTATTAGAGAAACCTGTTTCATTCAATATTCAGTGCAAATCTTGCCAAACTGCAGGATGCTTATGCCTTATGAAGCACAATATTTTTGCAATGCTGTAAGACTGTTTTTAATGTGTTAGAAGTTATATGCACAAAAACAGGTTTCTGAGAGCAGTAATGTTGAAATACTTGCTTCTGTTCAAATGAAGTCAAATCTAGCCCAAATCTGCTCAAAAGCTTTTCTCTCTATTAGAGAAAGCTGTTTCATTCAATATTCAGTGCAAATTTTGCCAAACTGCATGATGCTTATGCCTTATGAAACACAATGTTTTTGCAATGCTGTAAGACTGTTTTTAATGTGTTAGAAGTTATATGCACCAAAACAGGTTTCTGAGAGCAGTAATGTTGAAATACTGCATCTGTTCAAATGAAGTCAAATCTAGCCCAAATCTGCTCAAAAGCTTTTCTCTCTATTAGAGAAAGCTGTTTCATTCAATATTCAGTGCAAACCTTGCAAAACTGCATGATGCTTATGCCTTATGAAATACAATGTTTTTGCAATGCTGTAAGACTGTTTTTAATGTGTTAGAAGTTATATGCACCAAAACAGGTTTCTGAGAGCAGTAATGTTGAAATACTGCATCTGTTCAAATGAAGTCAAATCTAGCCCAAATCTGCTCAAAAGCTTTTCTCTCTATTAGAGAAAGCTGTTTCATTCAATATTCAGTGCAAACCTTGCCAAACTGCATGATGCTTATGCCTTATGAAACACAATGTTTTTGCAATGCTGTAAGACTGTTTTTAATGTGTTAGAAGTTATATGCACAAAAACAGGTTTCTGAGAGCAGTAATGTTGAAATACTACTTCTGTTCAAATGAAGTGAAATCTAGCCCAAATCTGCTCAAAAGCTTTTCTCTCTATTAGAGAAAGCTGTTTCATTCAATATTCAATGCAAATCTTGCCAAACTGCAGGATGCTTATGCCTTATGAAACACAATGTTTTTGCAAATGCTGTAAGACTGTTTTTAATGTGTTCGAAGTTATATGCACAAAAAAAGGTTTCTGAGAGCAGTAATGTTGAAATACTGCTTCTGTTCAAATGAAGTCAAATCTAGCCCAAATCTGCTCAAAACCTTTTCTCTCTATCAGAGAAAGCTGTTTCATTCAATATTCAGTGCAAACCTTGCCAAACTGAAGGATGCTTATGCCATATGAAATACAATGTTTTTGCAATGCTGTAAGACTGTTTTTAATGTGTTCGAAGTTATATGCACAAAAAAAGGTTTCTGAGAGCAGTAATGTTGAAATACTGCTTCTGTTCAAATGAAGTCAAATCTAGCCCAAATCTGCTCAAAACCTTTTCTCTCTATCAGAGAAAGCTGTTTCATTCAATATTCAGTGCAAACCTTGCCAAACTGAAGGATGCTTATGCCATATGAAATACAATGTTTTTGCAATGCTGTAAGACTGTTTTTAATGTGTTAGAAGTTATATGCACAAAAACAGGTTGCTGAGAGCAGTAATGTTGAAATACTGCATCTGTTCAAATGAAGTGAAATCTAGCCGAAATCTGCTCAACAGCTTTTCTCTCTATTAGAGAAAGCTGTTTGATTCAATATTCAGTGCAAACCTTGCCAAACTGCAGGATGCTTATGCCTTATGAAACACAATGTTTTTGCAATGCTGTAAGACTGTTTTTAATGTGTTAGAAGTTATATGCACAAAAACAGGTTTCTGAGAGCAGTAATGTTGAAATACTGCTTCTGTTCAAATGAAGTGAAATCTAGCTGAAATCTGTTCAAAAGCTTTTCTCTCTATTAGAGAAAGCTGTTTCATTCAATATTCAGTGCAAACCTTGCCAAACTGCAGGATGCTTATGCCTTATGAAACACAATGTTTTTGCAATGCTGTAAGACTGTTTTTAATGTGTTAGAAGTTATATGCACAAAACAGGTTTCTGAGAGCAGTAATGTTGAAATACTGCATCTGTTCAAATGAAGTCAAATCTAGCCCAAATCTGCTCAAAAGCTTTTCTCTCTATTAGAGAAAGCTGTTTCATTCAATATTCAGTGCAAACCTTGCCAAACTGCATGATGCTTATGCCTTATGAAACACAATGTTTTTGCAATGCTGTAAGACTGTTTTTAATGTGTTAGAAGTTATATGCACAAAAACAGGTTTCTGAGAGCAGTAATGTTGAAATACTACTTCTGTTCAAATGAAGTGAAATCTAGCCCAAATCTGCTCAAAAGCTTTTCTCTCTATTAGAGAAAGCTGTTTCATTCAATATTCAATGCAAATCTTGCCAAACTGCAGGATGCTTATGCCTTATGAAACACAATGTTTTTGCAAATGCTGTAAGACTGTTTTTAATGTGTTAGAAGTTATATGCACAAAAACAGGTTTCTGAGAGCAGTAATGTTGAAATACTTGCTTCTGTTCAAATGAAGTGAAATCTAGCCCAAATCTGCTCAAAAGCTTTTCTCTCTATTAGAGAAAGCTGTTTCATTCAATATTCAGTGCAAACCTTGCCAAACTGAAGGATGCTTATGCCATATGAAATACAATGTTTTTGCAATGCTGTAAGACTGTTTTTAATGTGTTCGAAGTTATATGCACAAAAACAGGTTTCTGAGAGCAGTAATGTTGAAATACTGCATCTGTTCAAATGAAGTCAAATCTAGCCCAAATCTGCTCAAAAAGCTTTTCTCTCTATTAGAGAAAGCTGTTTCATTCAATATTCAGTGCAAACCTTGCCAAACTGCATGATGCTTATGCCTTATGAAACACAATGTTTTTGCAATGCTGTAAGACTGTTTTTAATGTGTTAGAAGTTATATGCACAAAAACAGGTTTCTGAGAGCAGTAATGTTGAAATACTGCTTCTGTTCAAATGAAGTGAAATCTAGCTGAAATCTGTTCAAAAGCTTTTCTCTCTATTAGAGAAAGCTGTTTCATTCAATATTCAATGCAAATCTTGCCAAACTGCAGGATGCTTATGCCTTATGAAACACAATGTTTTTGCAAATGCTGTAAGACTGTTTTTAATGTGTTAGAAGTTATATGCACAAAAACAGGTTTCTGAGAGCAGTAATGTTGAAATACTTGCTTCTGTTCAAATGAAGTGAAATCTAGCCCAAATCTGCTCAAAAGCTTTTCTCTCTATTAGAGAAAGCTGTTTCATTCAATATTCAGTGCAAACCTTGCCAAACTGAAGGATGCTTATGCCATATGAAATACAATGTTTTTGCAATGCTGTAAGACTGTTTTTAATGTGTTCGAAGTTATATGCACAAAAACAGGTTTCTGAGAGCAGTAATGTTGAAATAATTGCTTCTGTTCAAATGAAGTGAAATCTAGCCCAAATCTGCTCAAAAGCTTTTCTCTCTATTAGAGAAAGCTGTTTCATTCAATATTCAGTGCAAACCTTGCCAAACTGAAGGATGCTTATGCCATATGAAATACAATGTTTTTGCAATGCTGTAAGACTGTTTTTAATGTGTTCGAAGTTATATGCACAAAAAAAGGTTTCTGAGAGCAGTAATGTTGAAATACTTCTTCTGTTCAAATGAAGTGAAATCTAGCCCAAATCTGCTCAAAACCTTTTCTCTCTATTAGAGAAAGCTGTTTCATTCAATATTCAGTGCAAACCTTGCCAAACTGAAGGATGCTTATGCCTTATGAAATACAATGTTTTTGCAATGCTGTAAGACTGTTTTTAATGTGTTAGAAGTTATATGCACAAAAACAGGTTTCTGAGAGCAGTAATGTTGAAATACTGCTTCTGTTCAAATGAAGTGAAATCTAGCTGAAATCTGTTCAAAAGCTTTCCTCTCTATTAGAGAAAGCTGTTTCATTCAATATTCAGTGCAAACCTTGCCAAACTGCAGGATGCTTATGCCTTATGAAACACAATGTTTTTGCAATGCTGTAAGACTGTTTTTAATGTGTTAGAAGTTATATGCACAGAAACAGGTTTCTGAGAGCAGTAATGTTGAAATACTGCTTCTGTTCAAATGAAGTGAAATCTAGCCCAAATCTGCTCAAAAGCTTTTCTCTCTATTAGAGAAAGCTGTTTCATTCAATATTCAGTGCAAATCTTGCCAAACTGAAGGATGCTTATGCCATATGAAATACAATGTTTTTGCAATGCTGTAAGACTGTTTTTAATGTGTTAGAAGTTATATGCACAAAAACAGGTTTCTGAGAGCATTAATGTTGAAATACTGCATCTGTTCAAATGAAGTGAAATCTAGCCGAAATCTGCTCAAAAGCTTTTCTCTCTATTAGATAAAGCTGTTTGATTCAATATTCAGTGCAAACCTTGCCAAACTGCAGGATGCTTATGCCTTATGAAACACAATGTTTTTGCAATGCTGTAAGACTGTTTTTAATGTGTTAGAAGTTATATGCACAAAAACAGGTTTCTGAGAGCAGTAATGTTGAAATACTGCTTCTGTTCAAATGAAGTGAAATCTAGCTGAAATCTGCTGAAAAGCTTTTCTCTCTATTAGAGAAAGCTGTTTGATTCAATATTCAGTGCAAACCTTGCCAAACTGCAGGATGCTTATGCCTTATGAAACACAATGTTTTTGCAATGCTGTAAGACTGTTTTTAATGTGTTAGAAGTTATATGCACAAAAACAGGTTTCTGAGAGCATTAATGTTGAAATACTGCATCTGTTCAAATGAAGTGAAATCTAGCCGAAATCTGCTCAAAAGCTTTTCTCTCTATTAGATAAAGCTGTTTGATTCAATATTCAGTGCAAACCTTGCCAAACTGCAGGATGCTTATGCCTTATGAAACACAATGTTTTTGCAATGCTGTAAGACTGTTTTTAATGTGTTAGAAGTTATATGCACAAAAACAGGTTTCTGAGAGCAGTAATGTTGAAATACTGCTTCTGTTCAAATGAAGTGAAATCTAGCTGAAATCTGCTGAAAAGCTTTTCTCTCTATTAGAAGAAAGCTGTTTCAATCAATATTCAGTGCAAATCTTGACAAACTGAAGGATGCTTATGCCTTATGAAATACAATGTTTTTGCAATGCTGTAAGACTGTTTTTAATGTGTTAGAAGTTATATGCACAAAAACAGGTTTCTGAGAGCAGTAATGTTGAAATACTGCATCTGTTCAAATGAAGTCAAATCTAGCCCAAATCTGCTCAAAAGCTTTTCTCTCTATTAGAGAAAGCTGTTTCATTCAATATTCAGTGCAAACCTTGCCAAACTGCATGATGCTTATGCCTCATGAAATACAATGTTTTTGCAATGCTGTAAGACTGTTTTTAATGTGTTAGAAGTTATATGCACAAAAACAGGTTTCTGAGAGCAGTAATGTTGAAATACTACTTCTGTTCAAATGAAGTGAAATCTAGCCCAAATCTGCTCAAAAGCTTTTCTCTCTATTAGAGAAAGCTGTTTCATTCAATATTCAATGCAAATCTTGCCAAACTGCAGGATGCTTATGCCTTATGAAACACAATGTTTTTGCAAATGCTGTAAGACTGTTTTTAATGTGTTAGAAGTTATATGCACAAAAACAGGTTTCTGAGAGCAGTAATATTGAAATACTTGCTTCTGTTCAAATGAAGTGAAATCTAGCCCAAATCTGCTCAAAAGCTTTTCTCTCTATTAGAGAAAGCTGTTTCATTCAATATTCAGTGCAAACCTTGCCAAACTGAAGGATGCTTATGCCATATGAAATACAATGTTTTTGCAATGCTGTAAGACTGTTTTTAATGTGTTCGAAGTTATATGCACAAAAAAAGGTTTCTGAGAGCAGTAATGTTGAAATACTGCTTCTGTTCAAATGAAGTGAAATCTAGCCCAAATCTGCTCAAAACCTTTTCTCTCTATCAGAGAAAGCTGTTTCATTCAATATTCAGTGCAAATCTTGCCAAACTGAAGGATGCTTATGCCTTATGAAATACAATGTTTTTGCAATGCTGTAAGACTGTTTTTAATGTGTTAGAAGTTATATGCACAAAAACAGGTTTCTGAGAGCAGTAATGTTGAAATACTGCATCTGTTCAAATGAAGTGAAATCTAGCCGAAATCTGCTCAAAAGCTTTTCTCTCTATTAGAGAAAGCTGTTTGATTCAATATTCAGTGCAAACCTTGCCAAACTGCAGGATGCTTATGCCTTATGAAACACAATGTTTTTGCAATGCTGTAAGACTGTTTTTAATGTGTTAGAAGTTATATGCACAAAAACAGGTTTCTGAGAGCAGTAATGTTGAAATACTGCTTCTGTTCAAATGAAGTGAAATCTAGCTGAAATCTGTTCAAAAGCTTTTCTCTCTATTAGAGAAAGCTGTTTCATTCAATATTCAGTGCAAACCTTGCCAAACTGCAGGATGCTTATGCCTTATGAAACACAATGTTTTTGCAATGCTGTAAGACTGTTTTTAATGTGTTAGAAGTTATATGCACAGAAACAGGTTTCTGAGAGCAGTAATGTTGAAATACTGCTTCTGTTCAAATGAAGTGAAATCTAGCCCAAATCTGCTCAAAAGCTTTTCTCTCTATTAGAGAAAGCTGTTTGATTCAATATTCAGTGCAAATCTTGCCAAACTGAAGGATGCTTATGCCTTATGAAATACAATGGTTTTGCAATGCTGTAAGACTGTTTTTAATGTGTTAGAAGTTATATGCACAAAACAGGTTTCTGAGAGCAGTAATGTTGAAATACTGCATCTGTTCAAATGAAGTGAAATCTAGCCCAAAACTGCTCAAAAGCTTTTCTCTCTATTAGAGAAAGCTGTTTCATTCAATATTCAGTGCAAACCTTGCCAAACTGCATGATGCTTATGCCTTATGAAACACAATGTTTTTGCAATGCTGTAAGACTGTTTTTAATGTGTTAGAAGTTATATGCACAAAAACAGGTTTCTGAGAGCAGTAATGTTGAAATACTACTTCTGTTCAAATGAAGTGAAATCTAGCCCAAATCTGCTCAAAAGCTTTTCTCTCTATTAGAGAAAGCTGTTTCATTCAATATTCAATGCAAATCTTGCCAAACTGCAGGATGCTTATGCCTTATGAAACACAATGTTTTTGCAAATGCTGTAAGACTGTTTTTAATGTGTTAGAAGTTATATGCACAAAAACAGGTTTCTGAGAGCAGTAATGTTGAAATACTTGCTTCTGTTCAAATGAAGTGAAATCTAGCCCAAATCTGCTCAAAAGCTTTTCTCTCTATTAGAGAAAGCTGTTTCATTCAATATTCAGTGCAAACCTTGCCAAACTGAAGGATGCTTATGCCATATGAAATACAATGTTTTTGCAATGCTGTAAGACTGTTTTTAATGTGTTCGAAGTTATATGCACAAAAACAGGTTTCTGAGATCAGTAATGTTGAAATACTTGCTTCTGTTCAAATGAAGTGAAATCTAGCCCAAATCTGCTCAAAAGCTTTTCTCTCTATCAGAGAAAGCTGTTTCATTCAATATTCAGTGCAAACCTTGCCAAACTGAAGGATGCTTATGCCATATGAAATACAATGTTTTTGCAATGCTGTAAGACTGTTTTTAATGTGTTCGAAGTTATATGCACAAAAAAAGGTTTCTGAGAGCAGTAATGTTGAAATACTGCTTCTGTTCAAATGAAGTGAAATCTAGCCCAAATCTGCTCAAAACCTTTTCTCTCTATCAGAGAAAGCTGTTTCATTCAATATTCAGTGCAAATCTTGCCAAACTGAAGGATGCTTATGCCATATGAAATACAATGTTTTTGCAATGCTGTAAGACTGTTTTTAATGTGTTAGAAGTTATATGCACAAAAACAGGTTTCTGAGAGCAGTAATGTTGAAATACTGCATCTGTTCAAATGAAGTGAAATCTAGCCGAAATCTGCTCAAAAGCTTTTCTCTCTATTAGAAGAAAGCTGTTTGATTCAATATTCAGTGCAAACCTTGCCAAACTGCAGGATGCTTATGCCTTATGAAACACAATGTTTTTGCAATGCTGTAAGACTGTTTTTAATGTGTTAGAAGTTATATGCACAAAAACAGGTTTCTGAGAGCAGTAATGTTGAAATACTGCATCTGTTCAAATGATGTGAAATCTAGCCGAAATCTGCTCAAAAGCTTTTCTCTCTATTAGAGAAAGCTGTTTCATTCAATATTCAGTGCAAACCTTGCCAAACTACAGGATGCTTATGCCTTATGAAACACAATGTTTTTGGAATGCTGTAAGACTGTTTTTAATGTGTTAGAAGTTATATGCACAAAAACAGGTTTCTGAGAGCAGTAATGTTGAAATACTGCTTCTGTTCAAATGAAGTGAAATCTAGCCCAAATCTGCTCAAAAGCTTTTCTCTCTATTAGAGAAACCTGTTTCATTCAATATTCAGTGCAAATCTTGCCAAACTGCAGGATGCTTATGCCTTATGAAGCACAATATTTTTGCAATGCTGTAAGACTGTTTTTAATGTGTTAGAAGTTATATGCACAAAAACAGGTTTCTGAGAGCAGTAATGTTGAAATACTTGCTTCTGTTCAAATGAAGTCAAATCTAGCCCAAATCTGCTCAAAAGCCTTTCTCTCTATTAGAGAAAGCTGTTTCATTCAATATTCAGTGCAAATTTTGCCAAACTGCATGATGCTTATGCCTTATGAAACACAATGTTTTTGCAATGCTGTAAGACTGTTTTTAATGTGTTAGAAGTTATATGCACAAAAACAGGTTTCTGAGAGCAGTAAATGTTGAAATACTGCATCTGTTCAAATGAAGTGAAATCTAGCCGAAATCTGCTCAAAAGCTTTTCTCTCTATTAGAGAAAGCTGTTTGATTCAATATTCAGTGCAAATCTTGCCAAACTGAAGGATGCTTATGCCTTATGAAATACAATGTTTTTGCAATGCTGTAAGACTGTTTTTAATGTGTTAGAAGTTATATGCACAAAACAGGTTTCTGAGAGCAGTAATGTTGAAATACTGCATCTGTTCAAATGAAGTCAAATCTAGCCCAAATCTGCTCAAAAGCTTTTCTCTCTATTAGAGAAAGCTGTTTCATTCAATATTCAGTGCAAACCTTGCCAAACTGCATGATGCTTATGCCTTATGAAACACAATGTTTTTGCAATGCTGTAAGACTGTTTTTAATGTGTTAGAAGTTATATGCACAAAAACAGGTTTCTGAGAGCAGTAATGTTGAAATACTACTTCTGTTCAAATGAAGTGAAATCTAGCCCAAATCTGCTCAAAAGCTTTTCTCTCTATTAGAGAAAGCTGTTTCATTCAATATTCAATGCAAATCTTGCCAAACTGCAGGATGCTTATGCCTTATGAAACACAATGTTTTTGCAAATGCTGTAAGACTGTTTTTAATGTGTTAGAAGTTATATGCACAAAAACAGGTTTCTGAGAGCAGTAATGTTGAAATACTTGCTTCTGTTCAAATGAAGTGAAATCTAGCCCAAATCTGCTCAAAAGCTTTTCTCTCTATTAGAGAAAGCTGTTTCATTCAATATTCAGTGCAAACCTTGCCAAACTGAAGGATGCTTATGCCATATGAAATACAATGTTTTTGCAATGCTGTAAGACTGTTTTTAATGTGTTAGAAGTTATATGCACAAAACAGGTTTCTGAGAGCAGTAATGTTGAAATACTGCATCTGTTCAAATGAAGTCAAATCTAGCCCAAATCTGCTCAAAAGCTTTTCTCTCTATTAGAGAAAGCTGTTTCATTCAATATTCAGTGCAAACCTTGCCAAACTGCATGATGCTTATGCCTTATGAAACACAATGTTTTTGCAATGCTGTAAGACTGTTTTTAATGTGTTAGAAGTTATATGCACAAAAACAGGTTTCTGAGAGCAGTAATGTTGAAATACTACTTCTGTTCAAATGAAGTGAAATCTAGCCCAAATCTGCTCAAAAGCTTTTCTCTCTATTAGAGAAAGCTGTTTCATTCAATATTCAATGCAAATCTTGCCAAACTGCAGGATGCTTATGCCTTATGAAACACAATGTTTTTGCAAATGCTGTAAGACTGTTTTTAATGTGTTAGAAGTTATATGCACAAAAACAGGTTTCTGAGAGCAGTAATGTTGAAATACTTGCTTCTGTTCAAATGAAGTGAAATCTAGCCCAAATCTGTTCAAAAGCTTTTCTCTCTATTAGAGAAAGCTGTTTCATTCAATATTCAGTGCAAACCTTGCCAAACTGAAGGATGCTTATGCCATATGAAATACAATGTTTTTGCAATGCTGTAAGACTGTTTTTAATGTGTTCGAAGTTATATGCACAAAAAAAGGTTTCTGAGAGCAGTAATTTTGAAATACTGCTTCTGTTCAAATGAAGTGAAATCTAGCCCAAATCTGCTCAAAACCTTTTCTCTCTATCAGAGAAAGCTGTTTCATTCAATATTCAGTGCAAATCTTGCCAAACTGAAGGATGCTTATGCCTTATGAAATACAATGTTTTTGCAATGCTGTAAGACTGTTTTTAATGTGTTAGAAGTTATATGCACAAAAACAGGTTTCTGAGAGCAGTAATGTTGAAATACTGCATCTGTTCAAATGAAGTGAAATCTAGCCGAAATCTGCTCAAAAGCTTTTCTCTCTATTAGAGAAAGCTGTTTGATTCAATATTCAGTGCAAACCTTGCCAAACTGCAGGATGCTTATGCCTTATGAAACACAATGTTTTTGCAATGCTGTAAGACTGTTTTTAATGTGTTAGAAGTTATATGCACAAAAACAGGTTTCTGAGAGCAGTAATGTTGAAATACTGCTTCTGTTCAAATGAAGTGAAATCTAGCTGAAATCTGTTCAAAAGCTTTTCTCTCTATTAGAGAAAGCTGTTTCATTCAATATTCAGTGCAAACCTTGCCAAACTGCAGGATGCTTATGCCTTATGAAACACAATGTTTTTGCAATGCTGTAAGACTGTTTTTAATGTGTTAGAAGTTATATGCACAGAAACAGGTTTCTGAGAGCAGTAATGTTGAAATACTGCTTCTGTTCAAATGAAGTGAAATCTAGCCCAAATCTGCTCAAAAGCTTTTCTCTCTATTAGAGAAAGCTGTTTCAATCAATATTCAGTGCAAATCTTGACAAACTGAAGGATGCTTATGCCATATGAAATACAATGTTTTTGCAATGCTGTAAGACTGTTTTTAATGTGTTAGAAGTTATATGCACAAAAACAGGTTTCTGAGAGCAGTAATGTTGAAATACTGCATCTGTTCAAATGATGTGAAATCTAGCCGAAATCTGCTCAAAAGCTTTTCTCTCTATTAGAGAAAGCTGTTTCATTCAATATTCAGTGCAAACCTTGCCAAACTACAGGATGCTTATGCCTTATGAAACACAATGTTTTTGCAATGCTGTAAGACTGTTTTTAATGTGTTAGAAGTTATATGCACAAAAACAGGTTTCTGAGAGCAGTAATGTTGAAATACTTGCTTCTGTTCAAATGAAGTGAAATCTAGCCCAAATCTGCTCAAAACCTTTTCTCTCTATTAGAGAAAGCTGTTTCATTCAATATTCAGTGCAAACCTTGCCAAACTGAAGGATGCTTATGCCATATGAAATACAATGTTTTTGCAATGCTGTAAGACTGTTTTTAATGTGTTAGAAGTTATATGCACAAAAAAAGGTTTCTGAGAGCAGTAATGTTGAAATACTGCTTCTGTTCAAATGAAGTGAAATCTAGCCCAAATCTGCTCAAAAGCTTTTCTCTCTATTAGAGAAAGCTGTTTCATTCAATATTCAATGCAAATCTTGCCGAACTGCAGGATGCTTATGCCTTATGAAACACAATGTTTTTGCAAATGCTGTAAGACTGTTTTTAATGTGTTAGAAGTTATATGCACAAAAACAGGTTTCTGAGAGCAGTAATGTTGAAATACTTGCTTCTGTTCAAATGAAGTGAAATCTAGCCCAAATCTGCTCAAAAGCTTTTCTCTCTATTAGAGAAAGCTGTTTCATTCAATATTCAGTGCAAACCTTGCCAAACTGAAGGATGCTTATGCCATATGAAATACAATGTTTTTGCAATGCTGTAAGACTGTTTTTAATGTGTTCGAAGTTATATGCACAAAAAAAGGTTTCTGAGAGCAGTAATGTTGAAATACTGCTTCTGTTCAAATGAAGTGAAATCTAGCCCAAATCTGCTCAAAACCTTTTCTCTCTATCAGAGAAAGCTGTTTCATTCAATATTCAGTGCAAATCTTGCCAAACTGAAGGATGCTTATGCCTTATGAAATACAATGTTTTTGCAATGCTGTAAGACTGTTTTTAATGTGTTAGAAGTTATATGCACAAAAACAGGTTTCTGAGAGCAGTAATGTTGAAATACTGCATCTGTTCAAATAAAGTGAAATCTAGCCGAAATCTGCTCAAAAGCTTTTCTCTCTATTAGAGAAAGCTGTTTGATTCAATATTCAGTGCAAACCTTGCCAAACTGCAGGATGCTTATGCCTTATGAAACACAATGTTTTTGCAATGCTGTAAGACTGTTTTTAATGTGTTAGAAGTTATATGCACAAAAACAGGTTTCTGAGAGCAGTAATGTTGAAATACTGCTTCTGTTCAAATGAAGTGAAATCTAGCTGAAATCTGTTCAAAAGCTTTTCTCTCTATTAGAGAAAGCTGTTTCATTCAATATTCAGTGCAAACCTTGCCAAACTGCAGGATGCTTATGCCTTATGAAACACAATGTTTTTGCAATGCTGTAAGACTGTTTTTAATGTGTTAGAAGTTATATGCACAGAAACAGGTTTCTGAGAGCAGTAATGTTGAAATACTGCTTCTGTTCAAATGAAGTGAAATCTAGCCCAAATCTGCTCAAAAGCTTTTCTCTCTATTAGAGAAAGCTGTTTCATTCAATATTCAGTGCAAATCTTGCCAAACTGAAGGATGCTTATGCCATATGAAATACAATGTTTTTGCAATGCTGTAAGACTGTTTTTAATGTGTTAGAAGTTATATGCACAAAAACAGGTTTCTGAGAGCAGTAATGTTGAAATACTGCATCTGTTCAAATGAAGTGAAATCTAGCCGAAATCTGCTCAAAAGCTTTTCTCTCTATTAGAGAAAGCTGTTTGATTCAATATTCAGTGCAAACCTTGCCAAACTGCAGGATGCTTATGCCTTATGAAACACAATGTTTTTGCAATGCTGTAAGACTGTTTTTAATGTGTTAGAAGTTATATGCACAAAAACAGGTTTCTGAGAGCATTAATGTTGAAATACTGCATCTGTTCAAATGAAGTCAAATCTAGCCGAAATCTGCTCAAAAGCTTTTCTCTCTATTAGATAAAGCTGTTTGATTCAATATTCAGTGCAAACCTTGCCAAACTGCAGGATGCTTATGCCTTATGAAACACAATGTTTTTGCAATGCTGTAAGACTGTTTTTAATGTGTTAGAAGTTATATGCACAAAAACAGGTTTCTGAGAGCAGTAATGTTGAAATACTGCTTCTGTTCAAATGAAGTGAAATCTAGCTGAAATCTGCTGAAAAGCTTTTCTCTCTATTAGAAGAAAGCTGTTTCAATCAATATTCAGTGCAAATCTTGACAAACTGAAGGATGCTTATGCCTTATGAAATACAATGTTTTTGCAATGCTGTAAGACTGTTTTTAATGTGTTAGAAGTTATATGCACAAAAACAGGTTTCTGAGAGCAGTAATGTTGAAATACTGCATCTGTTCAAATGATGTGAAATCTAGCCGAAATCTGCTCAAAAGCTTTTCTCTCTATTACAGAAAGCTGTTTCATTCAATATTCAGTGCAAACCTTGCCAAACTACAGGATGCTTATGCCTTATGAAACACAATGTTTTTGCAATGCCGTAAGACTGTTTTTAATGTGTTAGAAGTTATATGCACAAAAACAGGTTTCTGAGAGCAGTAATGTTGAAATACTGCTTCTGTTCAAATGAAGTGAAATCTAGCCCAAATCTGCTCAAAAGCTTTTCTCTCTATTAGAGAAACCTGTTTCATTCAATATTCAGTGCAAATCTTGCCAAACTGCAGGATGCTTATGCCTTATGAAGCACAATATTTTTGCAATGCTGTAAGACTGTTTTTAATGTGTTAGAAGTTATATGCACAAAAACAGGTTTCTGAGAGCAGTAATGTTGAAATACTTGCTTCTGTTCAAATGAAGTCAAATCTAGCCCAAATCTGCTCAAAAGCTTTTCTCTCTATTAGAGAAAGCTGTTTCATTCAATATTCAGTGCAAATTTTGCCAAACTGCATGATGCTTATGCCTTATGAAACACAATGTTTTTGCAATGCTGTAAGACTGTTTTTAATGTGTTAGAAGTTATATGCACAAAAACAGGTTTCTGAGAGCAGTAAATGTTGAAATACTGCATCTGTTCAAATGAAGTGAAATCTAGCCGAAATCTGCTCAAAAGCTTTTCTCTCTATTAGAGAAAGCTGTTTGATTCAATATTCAGTGCAAATCTTGCCAAACTGAAGGATGCTTATGCCTTATGAAATACAATGTTTTTGCAATGCTGTAAGACTGTTTTTAATGTGTTAGAAGTTATATGCACAAAAACAGGTTTCTGAGAGCAGTAATGTTGAAATACTGCATCTGTTCAAATGATGTGAAATCTAGCCCAAATCTGCTCAAAAGCTTTTCTCTCTATTAGAGAAAGCTGTTTCATTCAATATTCAGTGCAAACCTTGCCAAACTACAGGATGCTTATGCCTTATGAAACACAATGTTTTTGCAATGCTGTAAGACTGTTTTTAATGTGTTAGAAGTTATATGCACAAAAACAGGTTTCTGAGAGCAGTAATGTTGAAATACTGCTTCTGTTCAAATGAAGTGAAATCTAGCCCAAATCTGCTCAAAACCTTTTCTCTCTATCAGAGAAAGCTGTTTCATTCAATATTCAGTGCAAATCTTGCCAAACTGCAGGATGCTTATGCCTTATGAAACACAATATTTTTGCAATGCTGTAAGACTGTTTTTAATGTGTTAGAAGTTATATGCACAAAAACAGGTTTCTGAGAGCAGTAATGTTGAAATACTTGCTTCTGTTCAAATGAAGTCAAATCTAGCCCAAATCTGCTCAAAAGCTTTTCTCTCTATTAGAGAAAGCTGTTTCATTCAATATTCAGTGCAAATTTTGCCAAACTGCATGATGCTTATGCCTTATGAAACACAATGTTTTTGCAATGCTGTAAGACTGTTTTTAATGTGTTAGAAGTTATATGCACAAAAACAGGTTTCTGACAGCAGTAAATGTTGAAATACTACTTCTGTTCAAATGAAGTGAAATCTAGCCCAAATCTGCTCAAAAGCTTTTCTCTCTATTAGAGAAAGCTGTTTCATTCAATATTCAATGCAAATCTTGCCAAACTGCAGGATGCTTATGCCTTATGAAACACAATGTTTTTGCAAATGCTGTAAGACTGTTTTTAATGTGTTAGAAGTTATATGCACAAAAACAGGTTTCTGAGAGCAGTAATGTTGAAATACTTGCTTCTGTTCAAATGAAGTGAAATCTAGCCCAAATCTGCTCAAAAGCTTTTCTCTCTATTAGAGAAAGCTGTTTCATTCAATATTCAGTGCAAACCTTGCCAAACTGAAGGATGCTTATGCCATATGAAATACAATGTTTTTGCAATGCTGTAAGACTGTTTTTAATGTGTTCGAAGTTATATGCACAAAAAAAGGTTTCTGAGAGCAGTAATGTTGAAATACTGCTTCTGTTCGAATGAAGTGAAATCTAGCTCAAATCTGCTCAAAACCTTTTCTCTCTATCAGAGAAAGCTGTTTCATTCAATATTCAGTGCAAATCTTGCCAAACTGAAGGATGCTTATGCCTTATGAAATACAATGTTTTTGCAATGCTGTAAGACTGTTTTTAATGTGTTAGAAGTTATATGCACAAAAACAGGTTTCTGAGAGCAGTAATGTTGAAATACTGCATCTGTTCAAATGAAGTGAAATCTAGCCGAAATCTGTTCAAAAGCTTTTCTCTCTATTAGAGAAAGCTGTTTCATTCAATATTCAGTGCAAACCTTGCCAAACTGCAGGATGCTTATGCCTTATGAAACACAATGTTTTTGCAATGCTGTAAGACTGTTTTTAATGTGTTAGAAGTTATATGCACAGAAACAGGTTTCTGAGAGCAGTAATGTTGAAATACTGCTTCTGTTCAAATGAAGTGAAATCTAGCCCAAATCTGCTCAAAAGCTTTTCTCTCTATTAGAGAAAGCTGTTTCATTCAATATTCAATGCAAACCTTGCCAAACTGCAGGATGCTTATGCCTTATGAAACACAATGTTTTTGCAATGCTGTAGACTGTTTTTAATGTGTTAGAAGTTAAATGCACAAAAACAGGTTTCTGACAGCAGTAAATGTTGAAATACTGCATCTGTTCAAATGAAGTGAAATCTAGCCGAAATCTGCTCAAAAGCTTTTCTCTCTATTAGAGAAAGCTGTTTGATTCAATATTCAGTGCAAATCTTGCCAAACTGAAGGATGCTTATGCCTTATGAAATACAATGTTTTTGCAATGTTGTAAGACTGTTTTTAATGTGTTAGAAGTTATATGCACAAAAACAGGTTTCTGAGAGCAGTAATGTTGAAATACTGCTTCTGTTCAAATGAAGTGAAATCTAGCTGAAATCTGTTCAAAAGCTTTTCTCTCTATTAGAGAAAGCTGTTTCATTCAATATTCAGTGCAAACCTTGCCAAACTGCAGGATGCTTATGCCTTATGAAACACAATGTTTTTGCAATGCTGTAAGACTGTTTTTAATGTGTTAGAAGTTATATGCACAGAAACAGGTTTCTGAGAGCAGTAATGTTGAAATACTGCATCTGTTCAAATGAAGTGAAATCTAGCCCAAATCTGCTCAAAAGCTTTTCTCTCTATTAGAGAAAGCTGTTTGATTCAATATTCAGTGCAAATCTTGCCAAACTGAAGGATGCTTATGCCTTATGAAATACAATGTTTTTGCAATGCTGTAAGACTGTTTTTAATGTGTTAGAAGTTATATGCACAAAAACAGGTTTCTGAGAGCAGTAATGTTGAAATACTGCATCTGTTCAAATGAAGTCAAATCTAGCCCAAATCTGCTCAAAAGCTTTTCTCTCTATTAGAGAAAGCTGTTTCATTCAATATTCAGTGCAAACCTTGCCAAACTGAATGATGCTTATGCCTTATGAAACACAATGTTTTTGCAATGCTGTAAGACTGTTTTTAATGTGTTAGAAGTTATATGCACAAAAACAGGTTTCTGAGAGCAGTAATGTTGAAATACTACTTCTGTTCAAATGAAGTGAAATCTAGCCCAAATCTGCTCAAAAGCTTTTCTCTCTATTAGAGAAAGCTGTTTCATTCAATATTCAGTGCAAACCTTGCCAAACTGAAGGATGCTTATGCCATATGAAACACAATGTTTTTGCAATGCTGTAAGACTGTTTTTAATGTGTTAGAAGTTATATGCACAAAAACAGGTTTCTGAGAGCAGTAATGTTGAAATACTTGCTTCTGTTCAAATGAAGTGAAATCTAGCCCAAATCTGCTCAAAAGCTTTTCTCTCTATTAGAGAAAGCTGTTTCATTCAATATTCAGTGCAAATCTTGCCAAACTGAAGGATGCTTATGCCTTATGAAATACAATGTTTTTGCAATGCTGTAAGACTGTTTTTAATGTGTTAGAAGTTATATGCACAAAAACAGGTTTCTGAGAGCAGTAATGTTGAAATACTGCTTCTGTTCAAATGAAGTGAAATCTAGCTGAAATCTGCTGAAAAGCTTTTCTCTCTATTAGAGAAAGCTGTTTCAATCAATATTCAGTGCAAATCTTGACAAACTGAAGGATGCTTATGCCTTATGAAATACAATGTTTTTGCAATGCTGTAAGACTGTTTTTAATGTGTTAGAAGTTATATGCAAAAAAACAGGTTTCTGAGAGCAGTAATGTTGAAATACTGCATCTGTTCAAATGAAGTGAAATCTAGCCGAAATCTGCTCAAAAGCTTTTCTCTCTATTAGAGAAAGCTGTTTGATTCAATATTCAGTGCAAACCTTGCCAAACTGCAGGATGCTTATGCCTTATGAAACACAATGTTTTTGCAATGCTGTAAGACTGTTTTTAATGTGTTAGAAGTTATATGCACAAAAACAGGTTTCTGAGAGCAGTAATGTTGAAATACTGCATCTGTTCAAATGAAGTCAAATCTAGCCCAAATCTGCTCAAAAGCTTTTCTCTCTATTAGAGAAAGCTGTTTCATTCAATATTCAGTGCAAACCTTGCCAAACTGCATGATGCTTATGCCTTATGAAACACAATGTTTTTGCAATGCTGTAAGACTGTTTTTAATGTGTTAGAAGTTATATGCACAAAAACAGGTTTCTGAGAGCAGTAATGTTGAAATACTACTTCTGTTCAAATGAAGTGAAATCTAGCCCAAATCTGCTCAAAAGCTTTTCTCTCTATTAGAGAAAGCTGTTTCATTCAATATTCAGTGCAAACCTTGCCAAACTGAAGGATGCTTATGCCATATGAAATACAATGTTTTTGCAATGCTGTAAGACTGTTTTTAATGTGTTAGAAGTTATATGCACAAAAACAGGTTTCTGAGAGCAGTAATGTTGAAATACTGCTTCTGTTCAAATGAAGTGAAATCTAGCTGAAATCTGCTGAAAAGCTTTTCTCTCTATTAGAAGAAAGCTGTTTCAATCAATAGTCAGTGCAAATCTTGACAAACTGAAGGATGCTTATGCCTTATGAAATACAATGTTTTTGCAATGCTGTAAGACTGTTTTTAATGTGTTAGAAGTTATATGCACAAAAACAGGTTTCTGAGAGCAGTAATGTTGAAATACTGCATCTGTTCAAATGATGTGAAATCTAGCCGAAATCTGCTCAAAAGCTTTTCTCTCTATTAGAGAAAGCTGTTTCATTCAATATTCAGTGCAAACCTTGCCAAACTTCAGGATGCTTATGCCTTATGAAACACAATGTTTTTGCAACGCTGTAAGACTGTTTTTAATGTGTTAGAAGTTATATGCACAAAAACAGGTTTCTGAGAGTAGTAATGTTGAAATACTGCATCTGTTCAAATGAAGTCAAATCTAGCCCAAATCTGCTCAAAAGCTTTTCTCTCTATTAGAGAAAGCTGTTTCATTCAATATTCAGTGCAAACCTTGCCAAACTGCATGATGCTTATGCCTTATGAAACACAATGTTTTTGCAATGCTGTAAGACTGTTTTTAATGTGTTAGAAGTTATATGCACAAAAACAGGTTTCTGAGAGCAGTAATGTTGAAATACTACTTCTGTTCAAATGAAGTGAAATCTAGCCCAAATCTGCTCAAAAGCTTTTCTCTCTATTAGAGAAAGCTGTTTCATTCAATATTCAATGCAAATCTTGCCAAACTGCAGGATGCTTATGCCTTATGAAACACAATGTTTTTGCAATGCTGTAAGACTGTTTTTAATGTGTTCGAAGTTATATGCACAAAAAAAGGTTTCTGAGAGCAGTAATGTTGAAATACTGCTTCTGTTCAAATGAAGTGAAATCTAACCCAAATCTGCTCAAAACCTTTTCTCTCTATCAAAGAAAGCTGTTTCATTCAATATTCAGTGCAAATCTTGCCAAACTGAAGGATGCTTATGCCTTATGAAATACAATGTTTTTGCAATGCTGTAAGACTGTTTTTAATGTGTTAGAAGTTATATGCACAAAAACAGGTTTCTGAGAGCAGTAATGTTGAAATACTGCATCTGTTCAAATGAAGTGAAATCTAGCCGAAATCTGCTCAAAAGCTTTTCTCTCTATTAGAGAAAGCTGTTTGATTCAATATTCAGTGCAAACCTTGCCAAACTGCAGGATGCTTATGTCTTATGAAACGCAATGTTTTTGCAATGCTGTAAGACTGTTTTTAATGTGTTAGAAGTTATATGCACAAAAACAGGTTTCTGAGAGCAGTAATGTTGAAATACTGCATCTGTTCAAATGAAGTGAAATCTAGCCGAAATCTGCTGAAAAGCTTTTCTCTCTATTAGAAGAAAGCTGTTTCAATCAATATTCAGTGCAAATCTTGACAAACTGAAGGATGCTTATGCCTTATGAAATACAATGTTTTTGCAATGCTGTAAGACTGTTTTTAATGTGTTAGAAGTTATATGCACAAAAACAGGTTTCTGAGAGTAGTAA